>NC_081170.1:3001186-3301186 GCF_012432095.1 Onychostoma macrolepis
ATGTATGTGTATGTGTGTGTGTGTGTATATACACACACACATATATACACACACATACATACATACATACATACAACACATATACATACATTAATTTTACATAAGGGGGAATTATACAAATAAAACTCAGTTATTTAGTTTTATTAGAAATAAAAATAGATTTTTAAAAGCATAAAAAAATTAAATAAAACGTAAAATTATATATTTATTATATATTGTGTGAAATACATAAATATAATAAAATACCATGAGTTACTCAGTTTTATTAGAATTAAAAATTAAATATATAAAATATTAAAAACTGAAGGCAGGTGGAGAACACAGAGTCTCTGGAACATTTTGACTTGTTCCTCTTCACTAAGCACTGCACTGAAGAGGCTTATACAAAGCCTTCAAATCCACCACATCTCAACCTGAAGAAACACGTCACCACATGCTTCCTCCGAACCCAATCTAACAGAGACGCTCAGAGAAAATCAGAACCAACCCTGAATTACTCATCTGTGCATGCTAGTTTGATAAGATTGATCATATTTTATCTCCTCCGCCTGACTCCATTGTGACACGTAATGTCCACTTCTCACAATGATTTTCTCATTAATCGTTCACTTGGAAATAGATCAGATTATGAGAGTCACATGTCCATTTTTAACTTCGTACAACATCTTAAAAAATGTAGCACTCAAGAGTGTGAAAAACATTTTCATTCAATCATTTAGCAGATGCTTTTATCCAAAGAGACTCAAGAACGAGGAACATCACAAGCAATTCATCACAAGAGCCAACAATATTTGCAGTACATGAAGTGTAAGCCAGATAAAAACAGCACAACGTAGTGCAAGACATCTGCTGGGAGTATTTGTTTATAGATTAAAAACAAACAAAAAAAGCTTTTATTCTTATCCACTAAAAGGAATATCTGCAACTGGGGTTATTGTAGTTAACTAAAACTAAAACCATAAAAAAAATTAAAAAAAAAAAAAAAAAAAATTAATTACAATATCACTTGACTTATTTTATTTCAGCTGGTTGCCAAGGAAACATTTCTCAAAGATTAACTAAATATCTAAAAATTAAATAAAAATGAAAAAAAGATTTTTAAATTAAAACTTTAACTACAATATAAATGAAAATGGAAAATATAAAAATAGAAACTAATTCAAAATAATAAAACTATAATAGTATCATACAGACATTAAAATATGAGTACTTGCAACATGCAGCTTTGAATATGCAAGGGAAGATTTCAAGAAAAACAAATACATTTTTCTCTATTCCTCTCATGAAACTATCATATGTCTTCAGGGAATTCTGGGAATATATGCATGATTCACACACACACACAAATAAATAAAGCATAGAATAAAAATTTTCACTCAGAAATTGCACAAATAATAAAGAAATATTTTAACAGCTTGGTTTGGGGGCTATCGATAGAGGCTATTTACAATAAGTGAAAATAGCAGTATTTTTTAGTGATATGCTATTTACACAGTGCAAATCGCTTTAGATTCTATTTATTCTATGTTAAAATAGCAGGATAGTCTGCTAATTACTTATTGCAAATAGTGGCAATTATGTGCACCTCAGCATTGTAATACATTATAAAACAGTATGCAATAACTTACTGAGTGTAATTTTTTAATTTTATTTCAAATTTTTCAATGGATGCCACCCTTTTGGGACAAAAGCCCTCCCTACCCGATACTTTATTTTCAACTTTTTGATTATTTCCTTCATTTTTTATTAAAAAATATGCTTTTCTGATGTGATTTGAAATTTGAAAAGGGAGAAAAAAAAGTTTGCCAAAAGGCAGATTCGAACCCCGGTCGATCGTGTCAAAAACAGCACGACACACACTTTACCATCTGTGCCACTGAATCTGACGACTGATGATCCTCTTTTGCAAAATTGACTATCCCAATCATACGTTTGTGGGTGGAGTTAGTGTAAATAGCCTCTGCCAACAACCGGGCTATTTGCACTTAAATAGACACTCCAATTTTTTTTTTTTTTTTTTTTTTATATTCCCAACAGTTAATCAGTTACCCACAGAAAAAAAAGGGGTGCTGCAGCACCCCCTCTTCCCGCGCATCTGATCCAACTTCACCTACAGAAGAAGTGAGTATAAGGTTCTTTTATGAATCTTTGCAAATCGCCTTTCCTAATAACGTGCTAGTTAGCAAGTTCCGCAACTAAATTAAACAGCCCCATGAGAAAGGCTCGTCACTCCACAGAAGAGAGGGTGGGGTCAGCAGAGCTCATTAGCATTTAAAGGAACATGGACTAAAACGGCTTGCTGAAAACAGTGTTTTTTTACACTACCATTGAGAAATTTTAACCAAAGTATGTTATAGACTTCATTAAGACCCTAAAGAATCATATCAACTTGTGGAAAATGGGCATCCGATGTCCCCTAAAAAAATGGTATTTTATGAAGTAAAAAAAGTACTCCAATAATCTTTTTTAACTTAATTTAACTAAAAATACAATAATATACTGTATTAAAAAACATTCACTGTAAAAATTATCAATAAATCATGGTAACATGTTTTTTCATTAACACCAAAATAATTGAACCAATTTGAACTTCTTTTTCAATTTCAACTCAATTTCTTAAGTCAGTTTAATATAATTGTAATGACTTGTACAGCCAATTTGATTGATTAGACATAAATTAAGGCATCAACTGAACTCAACTTACGGTGGAAATTTTTTACAGTGTGTATGAATTACTGTCATCCTTTATGGTGTTTTTTGATCATAAGCTGGGGAAAATTCTCAAAAATACTTTATTTTTGTGGTCTATGGGGAAAAATAACAGTGTGCCGGTTTAAAATGACATGAAGGTGAATAAATAATGACAATGTTCGTTTTTAGTGAGCTATCAAACCACTTTTGAAGGTAAAATGCAGGGATTTTCTGATGGCCAAACATAAGTGCACAACGAGTCCATTTCCTCCTGACAGTAACTGTTATTACCGAGAGGAATATGATCTCACACCTGATGAGAGCGATGCATGGCAAACGCTGCGCTGGAGTTTTCTGTAAATAGAGCTGGGGGCCAAAGTGGCGCGGCAGGTGCCTTCTAGACATTTCTTTGACGTTTCACATCAAAGTGCGAGGCCGGCTTTGAACTCTCGGATGTGGCCTCACCGTAAAACTCTGTCACAACTCTGGACGTTTCCATGCAGAAACGAGAAAGAAGAAAGGCTTTCTTGGATGTGAACTGCGGTCTGTTTGAGCTGAGCGTTATATACAGTAGATCATTTTTACTTCGTCTCAGATGAAAATTTTTGGTGCTTTAGGGAGGAATGTACAACGTAGATACTTTAACGTCTAGGAGAGAGTTAGCATTGCCTTTAGACATCAAAACATTGAGTGACTATTTCACTGTCTTATACAATTCAAGACTTCAAATCTCCTGCTGTGAGACATTTGAGGACTATGACGCTCTTGAAATGAAAAACACAACAGATATAGATAAAACACTGGCCTGTTTACACATGCAGACATTCAAAATAATGCTAAATCAGCCCAATTTTTCATTTAAATACTTTAAAGGAATAGTTCCCTTTTAAAAAACTCAAATATTAATGTACCACAGAAGACAGTCAGTCAAAAAAAAAAGAATTTAATACATAAATTAGTATTGTAAGTACTGTAAAATAATCAGAACCGTAAACATGCAAATGTGGCATTAAATGAGATAAATCTAAGGGGTTTATCTGAGAAAAAAGTTTTGAAATCCCTGACACAGGGGGTAAATAGGATGTCACACTTTTCATTTTTGGGTGAATTGTCCTCAGTTTAAGACCAACTCATTGAGCACTCATTCCAGCTCAGACCGGTCTAAACGAACACCAAAGCTTAAATGATGTGCACCCAGGCATTTGAAATAAATAAAAACATCCTGAGCTCATCTGGAATCACTGAGAGTTTATTCCATGGAGTTAAAGTCCGCTATCATTATATAAGACTGAAAACACGGCCCTTATCAATATTTGAAGAGATGCTCCGCCCCTTCATCCATCCGTCAGAAACAACCTCGCCAATCTGAAGGTTATTAACCCAGCTGCATATGCAACGAGATGTTTTAATTCATTAACTCATTCAGACACAAGCGGAGAGCTTACACTCATTTCATTGTGTTGTTCCTCTTGAGTTTCTTTAAAATCATCAGGTTTTATATTTCTGCATTTATATAACTGATTTGTTGCTACAGCAGTGATAGTATAGCAATTTTGTATTTTTAAAGGGACAGTTCACCCAAAAATAAAAATGTGCTGTCAATTTGCTCACCTTCAGGGCATCCAAGATGTAGGTGACTATTTTCTTCAGTTAACCACCAGTAAAGAAGGTTTTTAGCTGAAACTGTGGTGATTCATAAAATGCAAGTCAATGGCTGCCGGCACTTTAAGAGTCAAAAAAAGCAGGCAACACAAAATTAATATCCATGACTCCTGATGCTACATTGAGGTCTTATGAAGTGAAACAATCAGTATGTGAAAGAAACTGAACATTATTTACATTATTATTACCTGTAATCCAGAGCCTCTGAGAAATGTTCAATGTCAAAAGGTTCTTCAAGCGATGCCACAGAAGAACCATTTTTGGTTCCACAAAGAACCATTCAATCAAAAGTTCTTTAAAAGAACAACCTTTTTATTATCTGAAGAACCTTCTTTCACCACAAAGAACCTTTTGTGAAACAGAAAGGTTCTTCAGATGTTAAAGGTCTTTTATGGAACCATTTAGACAAAAAGGTTCTTCTACGGCATCGTGAAGCACCTTTATTTTTAAGAGTGTGATGTACGCTTCAGAAACGAATCATTCTTTTGAATCGGTTCTTTTTAGTGATCTTGATGAACTAGTTCACCAAATTAGAATGAACCATCGTACTCAATCAAAACTCACTTTTAGACTTGTCTCCAACTCAGAATGAGCCAAAATACCAGTGTATCTGATCCTATGATGCTGGTTTTTGCCAGCAGTTGAATTGTAATTGAAACACACTGTCCAAAAGAATCAGTTCACGGAAAATAATGAGTTTGCCTGTTTGCCTGAGGCTCTGGATTACAGCTAATGATGATGTAAATAATGTTTCTCGCACAGATCGATCATAAAACCTCAATATATCATCAGGAGCCACTAATTTTAGCCTGATTAATTTTGCTTTGCCTGATATGATTATTTATTATTATTATTTTGACTCTTAAAGTGCCGGTAGCCATTGACTTGCATTTTATAATTTACCAAAGAACATGGTTTTAGCAAAAATCATCTTTACTGCTCAACTTTAATTTTAATGGTCTGAGGGTGAGTAAATTAATAGCTAATTTTCATTTTTGTGTGAACTATCCCTTTAATAAAACAGACTATGCTCAGAATAGCATACTAGCTTTCTACTCATGCATTGCATATATGACCATTATATATATTCTATGAAGTATGCAAATACTGTATGCATGTAATACCCAGATGACTTTAAATGCATGTTTGGCACAAATAGTAGCACAGAAATTGCATGCTTTACCTTTAAAAAAAAAAATTCTAATTAAATTTAAATAATTATATATGGTTAATTTCGGCTAATTATACGCCATCCTTCATGCCTGACCTTCCCTGTCAAATCATAAAACGTAAAGCAGCATGTTCAGAGCTATTAAACACACACCAGTCCTGCACTTTACTAGGGTCACATAAATAATGTGAGATTCTGACAAGATTCCTTGAGAAACGAAACAGCACTGACACACCAGAACTAAACGAAACACTGCAAAAACAGATTCCCAATTCACATTAAAAAGCATTTTAGTCATACTGAAAGTTGCACATTTCACCTAGTGCTTGTAAACACCCAAGATTTTTTGGAATGCATGAAAAATTAATGTATTTATTACAGTAAAACAGCACCAGAGTGTAAGAAAAACACAAGATAATTCCTGCAAATAAGAAAAAAAAAAAACAACCGTTTGCAAACTTTAACGTAAGCAGTTAGCAGTTTATAACTGACAATATGTTCCCTAACTACTGAACATAAAAACCCAATGAGCAATGAGAAATAACTTGGACGACTTATAAACTCTGAGGAAAACTGCGCACCAATGCGTTTCTGCTTCTCTTTAAAATGTTTACCATTAATAGCTCCCAAATGCAGCCATTAGCAGGCGATAGTACAGACGTCGCCGCTCATGAAATGCCCATTAGGCGTCAATGTGCTGCAAAATAGCTCCAGTAGCTCTACTGAGACTCTAGTGCAGAGTTTGAGAGCATCAGAACCGCCACAGAGACTCTTCTCTAATGAGCTGCCGCATGCAGACATTCACATGCAATACACACAGTGACCCCAAGAAGTTTTCATGCATTAAAGTCACACTTAGAGACGTCTGAATGTCACTGCATTGCGTTAGAAAACTTATATGGCTTAACGGTTTCAGTTCTCCTTTGAGTCACTGTATATGAGGACATTTGTTGTTTTTATGGCCAATTAGGGTGACCACCAGTGACAATTTTATGCTTTAAGCTTCTCATAGTTTGAGAAACTCTAAAGCTACATTGAAATGATGATGGTCTGAATCAATGCAAAGTTTTGAGTAAATTCTATTGTCAGTGTTTGAATTAATTGATTGAAATGGACAATTTGAACTGATGTACATAAATGAATCATTCCCGTTTAAGTTTTGAATAAATTCATTGTTCAAATGTTGAAGTCATTCAATTAAACCGATGAATTGAACTGATTCACGTGAAGGAAGGAAGGAATCAATTAGTGACTCAAGTTTAAGTTTTGAATCAATTCAATGTTCAAACTTCGAATCCATTCAACTAAAAAGATGAATTGAACTGATTCATGTTAATGAATCGTTCGAGTTAAAGTTGAATCGGTTCGTTATTCAAGTTTTGAATTAATTCTATTGTCAGGGTTTGAATGTAGCTTTAGTATTTAGCTAAATTGTTGTAAATGTATTTTTTCCACAGAATAAAGTCAGTTATACTGGATTAAAATGAGTTTAATACAGTAAATATTATTGTCACTTGTAGTGTAAAATAAATATTTTATTATCAGTTTTCTAATTTTACAGTATTAACAACAGTAATGCATTTCCAACAACAGTAATAGCCTACATTTAGTTAAAAACTAAATTATTATTATAAAACATTTTTATTTTACAGTATATGATATATTTTTCATTTTGCAATCAGAGCAGCATTTTATAAGGCACAAAAACAATTTTCATCTGCATGCAACAAACGCATAAATTTAGAGAATGTGCAACTAATAAAACACTCAGATCTACAGTATATATCGGACTGGAGTCAAACTAAATAGTGACATGAAGCATCATTTTACACATATCGAGAAAGAAAAAAAAAAGACAAAATGTACAGAAACTGAAACAAACTGGTGAATCATTTGAATGAATGAACCAATTTAGTAACTTACTAAAAAAAAAAGTACAAAAGCTGTCACTGGGGTGGTATCTTTTCAAAAGGTAGACTTTTGTACACTAAAGGGTGCATATTAGTACCTTAAAGATAGATTTTAGTAGCTAAAATGTACTTAGTAGCTAGATGGTACATACTAATACTTTCTGAAAGGCTACCGCGAGAGTGACAGCTTTTGTACCTTTTTTTTCTGAGAGTGTTAATGGAAAAACTCTACTTTTGAACACACAAACTAGTGCCATGCTATTGTACTACAATAAAATTACTCTCCAACAAAATTACAGTCTACAGCTTCCAGAAAAATAGCATGAATTGGCTCTGAGCATTTTTTTTCTTCTTTTTTTACCCATAAATGATGCAATCTGCTCATCTCATGGAAACAGATCAATACCACCCAATCTCCCATCATTCATTTGATCAGTAAAGGGCAAAGACGAGCATCTCCCCCAGCGCTATACAGCTCTGATCTGCAACACAACTAACTCACATACTGCTGGGAGAACAACAAACAGTACTTCAGTCAATGTCAAGGGTAAAGTCTGTATTTCTAAGTAACTAGTTTCCAGCTGAGCCATGTTTTAGATTATTAGACTGATTATTCTGTCTAAGAAACATTAACTTTAAAAGGAAAAGTGTGTCAACACAGCAAGCAACAAACCAGAGTTTTTGTTTCGTTTTGCTTTTAGGAGCCATTTGAAGACATTAAATCAATTATCCTGACATAATCGACTGAAAATAAGGGGAAAATAAATAAATAAATGATTTGACAATAAAAAAAAATTAAATTAAAATGTTCAATATCAGGGCGAAAAACATGCACAATGATGCACTTTGGTTGCCAGTACTGTTTACTATTATCTTTTTAGAGCTGCTTTACAGCAAATTGAATTTTGTTTGCATCACTGAATCACTATTTTCTTGTGTATAACTATAAAGCTGCTTTGACACAATCTGTATTGTTTAAAGCGCTATAGAAATAAAGGTGACTTAAGAAAATAGCATCATGATAGCAAACATGACACTAAAATAATGCAATAAACAACAAACAATAATGCATAAAAACCTAATGCACATACCTGTTAAGAAAAACTAAGAAGAAACCATTATTTCAATGAAAAACCATCAAAAGTGGCTCACAGTAAATTACTGTAGCTCATTGTAAATTATGGACAGCTAGTTCTTTTTCACTTCCAAACTCTCTATTTAACAGTATTTCACTATAAAAATATAAAGTTACATGAACTGTCCCGCTTTTTTTCATATAATCGCTTCTTAGAGTGTAGAAATGGTAAACCTTAGAAATATTATCAACAACATACAATAATACTGGATGCTAATCTCACATGCTATACAGAGCTAATATATACAGATTCAGTCTTCTTAATGCAACTCTCTTAATGTGGCTTTAACAACAGTAACACTTCTAAAGACAGAAGCGTTGTTCAGATTAAGTGCAAGAATTAACCCACAGATACGAATGAATGGAAGCATATGAACATAGGGTCACAGACAATCAGTGCCATATACTATATATACTAGACACAGACAGTAGGCATATTATCAGCGGCAGAAGGGTTTATATCTCACATACGGTCCTGAGCGGTTCAGCTCGTGTTTTTCCTTGTTTCTAGTTACCGTGGGAACACAGACGCCCACTCACTCCACTGCTGCAATGCATCATGGTCTCACTTCACACCAGCAGGGATGTGGTTATGATCATGCACACAATCACTTAGTCATTTTAAAGTTAGATGTATATTACTACCACGTAAACATATGCAGTGCTAAGGAATGTAAAGTAGTAGTTTATGAAAACAGTAGTTAGCCATACAAGCAGCTCCTAAAAAAGTAGCTATGTAAGAGAGTAAAATTGTAACAAATGTAGTGATCAGCTGGTATAATTCATTTCTGACATCAGAGCAGTATTTATTATTGCACAAAATCATCAAGTGATAACACCCATGTGTGTCAGAAACACAGCAGCATTTCACTATATATGTTGCTATAAACAAGATGCAATATTTATACATTTTATTTGTAATGTAAATTACATTATAATATAATATAAATAAATGTTAAGTGTTATGTTATATTCATTATTGCTTATGCATTATATTGTAAATAAATATAATAATTTTGAAAATAATTAAATGTATTTTTATTAATGGATTTATTTTTATATACATAAATCCATATCACTGAAAACTATTTTGTGTGGCAAAATTTTTTATTTTTTTTTCCACAAATATCACAAAGAAACTATGTAACACATTGAATTAAATGTGAAATTTGTTGAAATATAGACAGATAGATTTGATGGACTTTTTTGTTACAGAAAATGAAACCGTATTTTCTAGTTTCTGCATTACTTTATCAAACCCTGAGTGAGACAGAAATAGAAAGATACTTCATGTTTTCTCACGCTACACAATAATTCATGGGAAAAAACAGCATGTTACTAGAAAAGCTACATGAAGAGCTCATGCTGCTGTCATGCTACTGAAACCAGTGTTGGTTCCTCAGAAACACTGCTGGTTCAGCCGCGTGTCACAGTTAATGTGTGAGAGAGACAGAACACTGAAACTCACTATAAACCCTCTCAGCGTGAGGCAGCTAATAACATCAAACTTTAAAACACGCCTGTTTCTGCTAAATCCAAAGTGGCACCGCAGCTTTTATCCAGCATGCTCATTCATTTTAAAAATGAAGTCTGCCGGCCCGTCTGACATGTTTGGAAATAAAACGGAGGCCAGCAGCGAGTATGTAGTACGGAGTGGATGGATTGGCGAGCATTTCTTCATTTGGCTTCCATGCTTGCGCGCTGAACTTTGCCAGCTCAGATGCACTGAAGTCCTTAGGAGGCGCCGCAGGACATCTGCTGTGCTGAAGTTAGCTTACAGTGGGCCGCCGTAATGAAGCAGGAGCACGCTGGGTCGGCCTTGTTATGTCAAAACAAACCGTTTGGACCCGAGTGTTTCCGATGGGAGACGTAAAACTGGCTGATATCGACTAGCATAAAACGGGAGAGGAGTATTACTGTATTCTCAATGAACCAACCATCATAGACTGCTCTCGCGGGTGGCTGACTGTGCTTTAGCTTTACCCATAGTGCTGTGCAATGCAAGAAAATGGATGAAAATATCTATTATCATTCGCAGTTCTGGGCACATGGTTTTTTGAGGCATATGTGCTGTTAATGTCAAGAGAATGATGTTATAATACTGATTAATGGATGACACCACAGTCCCAAAAGCATCATTAGTGCCCGAGTCCAATTTATGCCTTTAAAGCACTTTTGTAATAATTTAAAAAAATATTTTATGCCATGGTCTGTCTGAATACTCAAGTCTGATTGGCTGGCAGGTGTTGATTAAATTCGTTGAACTGCACAGGTAGTTCCAGGTCAGTTTAATCACGTTCTATATTAATGCGCTTCCTATAAACATTGGTAACCATAGTAACATACAGTTAGAGTTGAATAGTAATACAGACGAAAATAACCGTCATTTTTATCATTCCGGTCAAATATTGCAGCGCAAATATTATTAACATCTTTAATATGTGAATGCTGGGAAATGACCATGGCATAAACGGGATAATCAACGGCTAGCTGTGCATTAAACGATTTGAATGCACGACGTGGAGGCGAAGAACCACCCGACGCGCAGCGGAGGGTGGTTGCCTTACATATACACTGCCAAATCCCTGGCACTTAGTCATAATGAAGCGGGAGCATGCTTGGTTTGTCTTTTGTCTTTTTTTTAAACTTAATTTAAGTGTAAATGTACTTATGAGTTTCTGGAGTTTTGGTTTTAGAATTTGGTCCCATTCTTGCCTGATATAGGTTTCCAGCTGCTGAAGAGTTTGTGGTCGTCTTTGACGTATTTTTTGTTTAATGATGTTCTCTATAGGTGAAAGATCTGGACTGCAGGCAGCCCAATTCAGCACCCGGACTCTTCTACTATGAAGCCATGCTGTTGTAATAGCTGCAGTATGTGGTTTTGCATTGTCCTGCTGAAATACACATCGTCTGGAGGGGAGCATATGTTGCTCTAAAAAAAAAAAAAGCTTTATATACCTTTCAGCATTCATAGTGCCTTCCAAAACATGCAAGCTGCCCATACCATATGCACTTATGCACCCCCATACCATCAGAGATGCTGGCTTTTAAACTGAATGCTGATAACGCGCTGAAAGGTCTCCCTCCTCTTTAGCCCGGAGAACACGGCGTCCGTGATTTACAACAAGAATGTCAAATTTGGACTCGTCTGACCATAGAACACTTTTTCCACTTTGAAACAGTCCATTTTAAATGAGCCTTGGCCCACAGGACATGTTCTGGACCATGTTCACATATGGCTTCCTTTTTGCATGATAGAGCTTCAGTTGGCATCTGCAGATGGCACAGCGGATTGTGTTTACCGACAGTGGTTTCTGGAAGTATTCCTGGGCCCATTTAGTAATGTCAATGACAGAATCATGCCGATGAGTGATGCAGTGTCGTTCTTGCTTTTTCAGCCCTTTGTTGCCCCCATGCCAACTTTGAGACCTGTAGCAGGAATCAAACTTGAAATGAGCTCATTTAGTGGATAAGTGTAAAATTTCTACATTTAAACATTTGTTATGCTGTCTATGTTCTATTGTGAATAAAATATTGGCTCATGTGATTTGAAAGTCTTTTAGTCTTAATTTTATTCAAATTTAAAAAACGACCCAACATTTCCGGAATTCGGGGTTGTATTGTTTATGTTTAATACGATACACTGTTTTGAAATATACCGTAATGTTTGTTTTATTGCACTTAGTTGTTGTGACTACCAGCAAAGGTTAACTGACCCATGCTAACCCGTCGAACCCTGACCCTCTGTGGTCACTGCAGAGAAAGAGTGAGACAGACGGACGGAGCGTGAGACAGAGAGCGTGTTTCCACGTGTGCGTATAGTTATTCATCAGCCGGGTCTGGCGCTCTAGACGGGTTTCCCAGCTCCGCTGCTCACTGGAAATGGGAAACTGCAGGTACTTTGGCTCGGCGTTGTTCATCACAGATGGTAAACAGAACAGGCTGGCTTGATAAATAGATCCCATTCTGTTTTCTTTGGCTTCCACGCACAAGCTCCCAGCCGACTCTCGAGACGCCTCCGTTCACCAAAGCCTGCAGTGACAAATGGCTGTTTATCTACAGGAGAAGGCTGGGAAGTAATGAATGTGTCCAGGTCTCTGATTCCTGCGGGACCACACGCGACTTACACCAGAGTATTAGAGACGTGAATAATTGATGTCATATTCTCATCATTCGGACTGACCCGCTGTCAGATCTGTGCTGCTCCTGAAGGGCTCGAGTAAGTCACAACCTCTCTTCAAATCTTAACCAGAAAAATGTCAGACTGATGCATTCAGATTCAATGCGTTTGTCTTTGTGCTAAAGGAACAGTTCAGCCAAACAGACAAACATTGTTTACTCATATTCATCCAAACCTGTGTGACCCTTAAGTGGAACACAAAAGAAACACGTTTGAAGAATGTTTACGCTGCTCTTTTCCATACAACGAGGAACCAGATCAGATCATTATTCATAAAAATAAAAAGTGTTACGATTTTATATCCAATTTTTGATGACACAGACCTCTAAAGATGATGATTCCCTTCCTAAAATACAAAGTTCATATATACTTTCAATATAAGTGATACTTCATGAATAAAAATAAAAATATACAGTGTGACAAAAATAGAAGGTGTGATATTATAGAGACAACATGTTGACGTTTGTTTTATAAATATAATAAATGAGGTTTTATATTATCATTGTACTAAACCACAAAATAAGTAATTAAAAAAAATTTTCAGGGAAATTTTTGCATTTCTAAAATAAAATAAATTTTCAGTTGATTTGTTATTAAAATGATGTTTAATGTATTAAATACATTTAATATTGTATATTATTATTAATCTATTTTGTAAATAATACACACAAAAAGCAATTTTTTTCTAATGTTGAATATATTTATATATAATATACATACAATCACACACACACACACATTATTTAAATAAACTTCGCATAGACCTGGACAGTATGAACTGTTTTCATTGTATGAAAAAGAGCTGCATCCTTCAAAAAAAAAAAAAAAAAAGATTTAGGTGTTCAATGGCAAAAGAACAGCATTTTTGAAATGACATGATGATGGGTAAAAGATTACGCAATCCGTATTTTTTTGTTGGCCGAATTATTCCTTTTTCTCATTTTTCCCCAGAGGCTCCAGACAATCTCAGGCCTCAGGCTCGTTTCCTCATGAACATTCCCATCATGCATCTAACAGCAGAACCCAAAAAAGTGGTTGGGACCGATGGAAGCGGCTGAGGATCCGGTCTCTCCCGTCTGATTCTGCCAGAAACAGCAGAGAACTGGTGTGATCTGCGCTGGTGTCAGAGACGCTGCTGGGATCTCTGGAGGCTTCTGGCTTTTAATGTAAATATTGCATGAGGGAGGTTGGCGTGTTAGACACGGTCTAGATGGCAGGAGAATGACCTGAGAGAAAGCACAACGCAGGAGTCTGCCTCAAGAAACAAGAGCAGAATCAGGACTAGAAGCCTTTCAACAATATTCACCATTTATCTTGATATGTATGCATTTCCTCTAAAACAGCAATAACTAAAAGTAGGCCAAGAGCCAATTTTTACCAATGCAAAAGATACAGCACGTAGCAACAGGTCTGAAGAGCACAAAAACCGTCATGTCTCAACCGTATTAGTTTCTGTTCAACTGTTACAGCCAAATAAAAAAAATAATTAAAAAAACGAGAAGCAAAACAGGATTTTTGGTCTTTTCATGACAACACATGCAAAGCAAGTGACAGAAATATTATCTGCAAAATATTTACTTCTGTATATTTTCTTTACCCAATGTCTGAGTGATGTTTGATGAGAATCAAAACCAGGAATGTCAAAAGAATAAAATGATCATTATTAATCTCATGATTTTCAGTCTTTTGTAACAAAACATAACAGTAAAAATGTTAACATATATTTTAATATTATATAATATTGTATATTTTTGTTTTATTTTATTTTAATATTATATAGCATTGTATTATATAGTATTGTTATTGTGTGTGTCTGTGTGTGTAATAATATATATACAGTAAACTGTTTAACAAAGTAATTTATATATTTATTTATTTTTTAATTTATTTTTTTTTTTTTTAAATGAAAACAAAATTACTTTTTATAATGTTAATCTTTTCAAATTATTTTACTTCAGCTAGTTTCCAACTAAAATAAAACTAAAATACCGGTAATCACTAAACTAAAACTAAATACTAAAACTATATATGCTTAAAATAATAAAAATGACAAACAAAATTACTAAAACTAAAAATGAAAACAAACATGAAAAATATACACTAAAATAAAATTGAAATTACTTTAAATATTCAACTGTTCTGCATTTTAAACGTACACTATTTCAGCTAGTTGCTGACTAAAAAAAAAATAGAATAAAAAAAAATAAACAACTAGAACTAAATACAAAAACAAAACTATGTAAAAAAAATAAATAATAAAAAATAAAAAAAACAACAAACACACTAAAACACAAAGCAAAACCACTAGGACTAAAATAAATACCAAAACATAATAAAAAGCATACATACACACAGAAATATATATATCTTTTTACATTTTAAATATTTCATTTCAGCTAGTTACCAACTAAAAACTAAATAAATGCTAAAACTTTATAAATCTATATAGATATATAATATATAAGATATATACACTAAAGATATATATAAACTAAAAGTAAAATGAAAACAGAAACATAGGAAAAATTGTATATCTAACGCCTAATGTCTATAGCTCAGTTTCAAACCAGCATAAACCAACCTAGAAATCTAAGCTGAATCTCATGCAGAACACTTTCCAGGACGTTGTAGTGAGTGAGAGTAAAGAGTGACACTGAATAATCAGTGAACAGGATCAAATATATTGAAATGACATGCACATCATGAAAGCGGCAAAGTGACACTGTGTGCAAGTGTGAGAGGAGCTGAGATGCTGACAGAGCCTAGGACAGATCTGGAGTAACACTCGTGTGACTGATGCTGCGGGTGATGAAGGGTGTTAATGAGGAGACGCAGCAGCAGATCCACAGCCCTGATCCACAGCGCTGCACTTTAGCCCTGTAGGGGGCAGCAGAAGATTCGCCTCGCACGCCAGAAAACAGATCGCAAACATACGAGAAGCATCAAACTCTTCTGCTGCTTCTCTCCTTGGACGGGACGCAAGGAGAAACTTTCAGAGAAATATCTCTGGTATCATTCAACAAAACCCCACCAATGCTGGCAGATTAGACCGCCAACTTAATGAACAAAAAGCTAAAAGAAATGTAGAGTTTTGCACTTAAAATTAAGAAAAAAAAAAAAAAGCCATTAAAAAAAAAAATAAAAAAGCTTTAAAGGTCCCATGACATGCTGCTTTTTGTATGCTTTTATATAGGCCTAAGTGGTCCCTAATACTGTATCTGAAGTCTGTTTCCCGAAATTCAGCCTTGGTGCAGAATTTTAGCCACTACGAGCCAGTCCCACAGTCAGCTTTCCTTAGGACGTGCCATTTCTGTGTCTGTAGCTTTAAGGACGAGAGAGGCGGGGCAAGGTGGAGGGTGGGTGTGTGGTCTTAACCAGCTTGCACTACCATGCCCCAATGTTGACAGTGGATGTATCGCAATGGCTCGTAGACACGCAGTCCTTCAAGCTTTTCAGTTTGACCCAGAATCTGATCCGGATGGAGAAGCACCAGATGAAGAAGTTGCAACTCAGCGGCAGGACGTCTCCGAATGGTTAGTTTAAAATATTGTGTCTGGATACAGTACTTTAGTTGGTTTGTTTATGTATGCTGTTACAGTTATTATCATGTAGCTAATGCTAGCCATAGGCTCGGATGAAGGAACTAAAAAAATACTTCAGTGTTCATTTGTACATCCAAACACTGAGCAACTATCATGCTTCGCTCGTTTGCAAGCCATGATGTCTCTCGAGGAAAAAAAAAATATTGTGCTCGCCTCGCACGGTAGTAACTCATCTTCTCATGGGCTGGCAAAGCAGAGAAAGGGGAGGTAACCTTTCCCCGTATGACGACATAAAGGGAAGATTCCAGATTGGGCCATCTGAGCTTTCATTTTCTCAAAGGCGAAGCAGGATACCCAGGGCTCGGTTTACACCTATCACCATTTCTAGCCACTGGGGGACCATAGGCAGGCTAAACTCATATTAATGTTAAAAAACCTCATAAAGTGAAATTTTCATGCCATGGGACCTTTAAAAAAAAAAAAGTTTTACATTTTATTAAAAATAAACATTATAAGAAATAAAGCACACTTGCTTTGTTTTTTTGCAAAAAACTTTTTGCACTTTAAAATTAAGAAAAAAAAAACTGAAAAATCATTAAAAAAAAAAAAGAAAATTGCCAGCTGACTTGAATAAACAAAAGCCAAAAGATATCAATTATATATGTTAGGAAATATTATTAGAAATAAATATTACTAGAAATAAAAACATAGTTTGTATGTGGATTTTTGCACTTCAAATTTAGAAAAAGAATTCATAATAAAAATTCATATTAAAAAAGACAATTGCTAACCAACTGAATAAAGAAAAGCTAAAAGAAATCAAGAATAATGATATTCAGAAATATCATTAGAAATAAATATATATTACAAAAACAATAAGTTTGCACAGTAAGTGGATTTTTGCACTTCAAATAAATAAAGAATTAATAATTTAAAAAAAAAATCATATTTAAAAAGTCATATTTTAAAATTGCCACCCAACTAAAACAAAAGCTAATAGAAATCCACATATATATTAGAAATAAAAACATGCAAACTTTAAATTTGGATTTTTGCACTTAAAATTGAGGGAAATATATTGTTTTAAAAATACTATTAGAAATAACTATATTAGAATAAAATAAAAAAAACACCAAGAGTTTGTATATGGGTTTTTGCACTTTGTATTAAGAAAAAAAGAAAAAAAAAGAAAACTGCCAGCCAACTGTATAAACAAAAGCTAAAAGATGACTGCTGTGGATAAAACAGAAAAGAGGTGCATGGGATCAAGCAAATCAGCAGCACTAAAACATATATTTAAGTAAATGACGACATTTCATTATATTCTAGTCAGAGTTGTGTACCATTCATGAAATCAGACATGCAGAAAGCAGATCGCCCACATGAGACGCATCAAAGTGCAGCCACACTGACGCAGACGCCTCAAGAACAGCACCACAGACTCTTCTGCTGCTTCTCAAAATCAGGAGGAACTACTGCGACTCCTCAGACGGGACGCAAGAAGAAACTTTGAGAGGAATATCTCGGGTATAAGCACTGCTGGAAATCACTGACGGAAGATAAAAAACGGCCAGCGCTGGCAGATGGGGAACGCAGTGCCATAAATCCAGAGCGGATAAAAAAAGATGGGCCTCCAAACGGTGATACATGATTTAGCTGGGATTTAATGGGACATTGATAAAGATGTCGGGACGTTATATGAGGGAGATGGAGGCATTTCTTCAAGGAGGAAGAGGAGAGACTGAATGCAGCATTCTGGGTAATTGAAAGGCTCTGAGAAAGAGAAAATGCTGCTGCTGGAGCGAGAGAGAGAGAGAGAGAGAGTGTGTGTGTGTGTGTGTGTGTGTGTGTGTGTGGGTGGGTGGGTGTTTGTTTGGGCAGAGAGTGGGCGACTAAAACCATGGATATGAGAGCCGCGGCAGGGCTTTGGTGGAGGTGAGCATCTTTATACAGCTGAACATGAAGAAAGCAAACCACTGTTAGCATAAACGCTAAATAATTCATATGAGAGAAATGAAGAGAAATAGGGTATATGCAGAATATTATTAGGAATAAATCTATTATTAAAAATAAATATTTGCACTTCAAAGTAATAAAATTACCGATCTGAATCAATTGAGTCACGCTACGCGATCCGATTGGAATCATTTTGTGACGCAATGGTTTAACTGATTCAGAGTTTCAGTTTCACTAAACAAAAAAAACTCTACAAGCATTGTAGAAATTCTTAAATGAATGGTTCTTTTGAATCGCTCGAACTGAATGAACGAAGTCACGAGATTGAATCAATCAGGGGTGCGTTTCCCAAAAGCATCATTAGTTAACTATGATTGTTAGTTCCATTGAACTCTATTGGTAACGACGGAACTTGCAAGCATAGTTGCTTTTGGGAAACCCACCCTGGAGCAGTTCCAGCATAAATGATTCACTCAATTGATTCGGTTTATCTGTTCCTCTGCTTTTCGCGTCTTCAGTTGTGTTTACACGACACTGTCAGTACTACTACTGGCTTAGCTCGCTAGTTTTATGACATTAACTGAAATAAGCAAATAAATATGATGTTAACAAATAAAATATCTTTGGCAATGTGGATAACATCCAACACATATTCAGGTGAGGTAACTGGTTTACTGCTAACTAGTGAAAACTCTCAAAATTATGAATCAAAGTTATGATTGAGTTTTTGGCTTAATTCGCTATATTTGAAATAGTTTGAGCTGCAGTTCAGTTGCTGACGGTTCAATAGGAAATCAGTTGAAAGCATCCAGTCATCTCATACCACTGAGGTGAATGTTCAATTTATCAGTATATTGTAATAAATATTTAAGAAATTATTGTTGTATCTGATTGTATTAGTCTATATAGAGTGATAGTCAATGTAAAAAGAGCAAATGGGAGAAGATGAACAAAACAGCAGAACAACAAAGTTAAAGAGGGTTAACTTTATCATTTAGTTGAACTTGTGTCCGATACCATCTTTGGCTGTGATAGCAAAAATGTATTGTGGTGCCATCGGCCAATCAGCTGTCATGACATCATTTTACAGCTCATGTGATTGGCTCAGAGAAACGAACTGTACATCCATGAGCAAAAACGACATGCTCCAGCCGAGCAACAGCCATTGAGCTGACTGAGAATGCTACCGGCTCTCTGCAGGTAACTCCAGGCCTGCTAGCCACAGACAGTAACAGCAACTGACAGCATTACAGCATCTGCACACTGTAGATGACAGACCTGCAGCATCAGCTGCGCCTGCACTCGCTCTCTGTTGCCATGGATACAGTGTCATGCCACAGAACGGAACAGCAGGGAAGCGTATCGTAACTCTTTGTGTGTGTGTGTGTGTGTGTGTGTGTGTGTGTGTGTGTGTGTGTGTGTGTGTGTGTGTGTGTGTGTGTGTGTGTGTGGCCTGCAGGAGAATGACATCAACACTTCTGATGCAACACCTGTTGTTAGACAAGACGCACAACACGAAATCCTATAACCGGAATAAAATCACAGTAACGCACAGCCGTGAGTGGCTTATTGCATTTGTCAAGTCACGCATAATCAGTAAATATAATACTATTACTAATAATAACAATGATCATCTCAATAACAACAGCCCAAATAAATAAACAGCCCAATAAAAAAACTAATCTGAAAATTCTGCCTAAAAGGCCTAATCCTTCACATGCTATTTTTTTTTTCTCTTTCTATACATAATTTCAATTTTACACATTCAAATTTATATATTCAATAAATAGAAATATGTTATCGGAAATAAAAATCAAAGTTTGAATGTGACACCACTAAAGTTTGTATGTAGATTTTTATTTTAATTCAGGCAGAAGGAACTGCAATTCAAATTTGAATGTAGGGAAATCAAAAATATTTTTTTCCAAAAAAATTAAAATGATTGTTTTTATATTATAATAAATGTATATCAGCAATACATATCAAAATAATAAAAGCAGTCCGATGTCAAAAGTTTTGTTTTTTCACACAAAATAAGCATTTAAAATGTGTCATTTAATTTAACTACAATATCCAAAGGAGTGGAACAATATGTTCAAATAGTTCATTTTTATTTTGCTGCTGTCATAGATGTGTTGCTCTAAATAAAAAATATTAGCCTAATAAATATAAAAATATGACCATTTTTAGTTCTTCAAAGTAATTAGACCCTAATCTTAATACTTTTAAATATAAATCTATTTAATAAATATGGCCCTATGAAATCATTTTTAATTTTCCAAATACCGTGTTTTCTGTTTTATTTTTTCTGGATTCTATTTTAATGGTTTAATTAAATTTTAATAATCAAAAAGCAAGTCTAATCAACTAAATTCTTACATGCATTAAATCCTAACAATTTATTAAATCTATTCATCCAAAGTCCGTGACATTCCGCATTACACAGCAAATTCCATTTTTATGACTGGATTCCACATTCCTTCCATGTTTTCTGCATGGCAGAAATCATAGGGCCCAACATTAAAGTGTCTCAGTCCAGGAAATTTCAACCTTTCATTGCTTCTAAAACAGTCAATTAGAGAAGATTAAAAGGTTTAAACTCATAATAATCTATCATTTAAAAGTAATTGTAGAATTTGAAATCATGCTAGTGGACATAAAATGTTCCATAAATGAAAAGTCACCCACATATCTGCAACATTAATCACTAAGAAGTGCTTGATTTGAGCAACAGGTGTGCTACAGTGAGTGTTTGTGTTGAGAGGTCAAACAGTGACTTATAGAACTCAATCCCTGCCGTTTGCTTATCCAGCATCAATAACACACAACCTCACTGTCCTACATCTCACACACTCAAGGCACTGACACACACACCCTTGGGCCTGTCCTTCTCACACACACACACACACAGATCTAACATGCCACCAGAGCTCCATCACTGCCACTCTCCTCTCTCCTCATCTGACTGTCCTCAAAAACCTCTATCCTCCATATGCCATCCTCCTAATGTCAAACAACATCCATAGATCATAAATTGTGCCATTAAATAAACATGCACCAAAAATATATAATGAACAAAACATAGCATTTTTTTTTTAAAATTAATTAATCAATACACAAATACATTGTAACAAGCAAGTAAATATATATTACAAAAATATATTATTATTATTATTAAGGCAAAAACTATGCTGCTTAACAGACCTGTTAAGATCCCTGTAGGTAGTTAAGTAATGAGGGATTATTTATTTTTTTATTTCTGGGTGAAACAAATGCTTTAATATTAACAGCATTAGCAAGTAAAAGGCTGGATATCTTCAGTAGGTTTAAAAAGCCTCCACAATCACATATGAACACAAAGTGAGTACTAAGTTGGCCCAAACCTGCATGCATAAATAAATGAAAATAAATATAAAAATAAATAACAGGAAAATAAATAAATGTATTATGGTGATGAAAACATTGTTTTGTTTATCTTACTATTATTTAATTAAATATAATCCTGATTTATTTTTAAATTTTAAATATTATATATATATATATAAATAAACTTACAGCACAAATAAGTAAATGACAGGAAAATAAAATAAGTTTCATTAAATTTAGTCCTGAATTTATTTCTCTATTACTTTTTCTAAAGCACAAAAAAAAACATAGCACAAACAAATAAATAGTGAAAAGCGCAACATTTTTTCCCCTAAAGTAAAAAAACATAACAGCACATAAAAATGAGCATGCACAAATAATATATAAACAAAAATAATAAAAAAAAATAAATGTATAAAGCAATGAGCAGGTGTAGACAGACACACAGATAGAAAGAATGATACAAAAGAAAAGTAATAAAAAAAATGAAAAATTGTTTAATTGAGAGATTTTATATTTATATTTCCGGCTTCATTTAACAGCACTTACTCTGATTGCTCACACCAGCGTTTCTGTGCTGCTCAAATACTGAATGTGCTGACAATCCTTCTAATTAGTTCCAATATCGTTTACAGGGAAGAGGGGAATTAGCGCTCTCTCTCTCTCTCTCTCTCTGTCTCAGTGGCCTTGTGATAAGGTGTTATCTGGCGTGGGTTTCTATGTGCACACGTTTGATCTTTCCTTCTCCCCGGCGCTCTTCATCTTTCAGGGGATGTCTCTGACATTCCCTGTTTAATTAACCCACGCTCGTGTCTGCTCCTCCCAGTACTGCTGATATCTGAACACACACCTCACGACCGGCCAAGCGTGCAGACACACCTACCTACATTACCACCTGTTACAATAATGCTGAAGACTCTCAATTCACATACAAAAACACTAATTATTTAAAACAAATAGTAATACTTAATAAAAAACTTAATATTCATTCATACATACATATAAAAAGTACATAAAATAAACCTGCTGCATAAATATCAATCAAAAGAGTATTTTTTAAAAACCATAAGTGTCCACCATACATATTTAGACAATATTTATTTTTAGTTAGTAGTTTGTATGTTTTGTAATTTCATATGTACATTTTTTTTTTTTTTTTAATACAGTACATGTTACAATGTACACTAATTTATTTAATAGAAAAAAACTTTTTTGTTTATTACATATTTCGGTGCATGTAAATTTTATGATCTATTGATGTTCATAACCCTTTCGCCTGTACTATCCCTTTAATATCATGAGAAACAAACTTTGGACTGGAAACAGGACGGAGTGAAATGGAAAGTGAGATTGCAGACGGACTGATCTGATGAGTGAATGACTCTATCAGGGGTTTCCTGGGCAGTAATTACTGCACTGACTCCTGAGATCAGAGGGGAAAGTCACACACCGACACACTGCTGATGGACTGAGTTTATGTCCATCTGACCAAACTACAACCTGCTGAGAAAACCAGCTCAGACCAGCATGAATTTCAGAACAGTTTATACTACAATTCAAATGTTTGGGGTAAAATACATAAATATTTTTAAGTCTCTCCTGCTCACCAAGGCTGCATTTATTCAATGAAAAATACAGTAAAAAGAGTAATATTGTGAAATATTGTGAGCCGTTTTCTATGTGAATATATGTTAAATTTTTATTTATTCCTGTGATGTGCAGCTGTATTTTCAGTAACACTTTACAATAAGGTTCATTAGTTAAACATTAGTTAATGTATTAACTAACATGAACATGAGCAATACATGTGTTACTGTATTTACTAATCTTCGCTAACGTTAGTTAATAAAAATACAGATGTTCATTGTTAGTTCATGTTAGTTCACAGTGCATTAACTAATGTTAACAAGATTTTAATAATGTATTATTAAATGTTGAAATTAACATTAACAAAGATTAATAAACGCTGTATAAGTGCAGTTTATTATTAGTTAATGTTAACTAATGTAGTTAACTAATGAACCTTATTGTAAAGTGTTACCGTATTTTCAGCATCATTACTCCAGTCTTCAGTGTCACATGATCTTCATAAATCATTTCTGATCATCATCAATGCTGAAAACAGTTGTGCTGCTGAATATTATAAATTATAAATATTTTTTTAAGGATTCACAGATAAATAGAAAGTTCCAAAGAACAGCGTTTATCTGAAATGGAAATCTTTTGTAACATTATAAATGTCTTTACTGCCATTTTTCATCAATTTAATGCATCCTTGCTGAATAAAAATATTGATTTCTTTTAAACACACACACAAAAATAGTAGTGCACATACATTGAGGACTACAGAACAAAAATAATGTTGGCTGTGATGAATTGCTCATGTTCTTTGTTTTGGATAAAAGCATCTGCTAAATGCATACATGTAAATGAAAGAAAAACATGGCGAATAAAAATTGAAATCAACTAAAAATCAATATTGTGCTTTAACCATTCAAGGTGTGAAGCCATATCCAAAATACCAAAGGTGATGACCTTTGACCCTAAGCCAAAATTCTATTGACTATCGAGTTCACAATAAATTGAGACAAAATATTAACTATTGTCTTCTGTTGCATTCTATCAAAAATCATTCTGAGGAGGAAAACGTGTTTAGGAAAGATTATTTTTATTTTAAGTAAAAAGTGATTTAATACAGTAACTCATGCAACAGAGGGTTAAATAAACAAAAAGCACACTAGACACTGCAGCGATAATGAAATGGGCATCACGTCCAGCCAGTGACAATCCTAGTATGCAGCATCCAGTATTGCCTACGTTAGTGTTTTATTCTGAGCACAGCCTTATTTGAAGCTGCATGGATGAAGCCCTACAGCAGCGTGTTAAAGAGGACTGCTGGTCACAGGACACTTTTCTGCTCCATTAATCTCATCTGATCCTCAGCAGCCTACGATCAGCGCCGAATCTTCCCCGGTTTAGTTAAATTAACCAGAGTCTGTAATCTGCCACATCACAACACAAGCTCAATGACACGCTGAGAGTCACAGCATCTCAATCATCCGGAGGAACCTCAACCAGCAGGGCTGTCAAACACACTTCACTGAGTCTGGATGCTTGGGATTTACTTATTTTTGCAGGAAGTTCAACCAAAAATTGCGCATTTCTTTTTTTAAATAACCACATGGTAATGTCTATATTTGGATAATCCGGTGAATGAAATACTTGGAAATGAAAAGCACTTGATCTCATTTGATTATTTTCTCTTTTTGGATACTTTGAATTTGATGGACACAAACCAAAAACTCAGATTATTTATGACGAATAAATGAATCAGTCTGCAAAAACAGCCTCATGCGATCAAAACAAAAAACTCAAAACTAATATTATAAAACAGCAACTCTGTGTCGTGACTAACAATTCGCCTAACTTTAGTTCTTCAAAGGTTTTTGGGTCAGTTTTGAAATGAATTGATACTTTTATCTATCAAGGATGCATTACGATTATTTAAAGTGACAGTAAAGACTTTTATAATGTTACAAATGATTTCAATTTCAAATAAATGCTGCTCTTTTGAATTTTCTATTTATCAAAGAATCCTTAAAAATAATGCATCACGGTTTCTACAAAAATATAAAGCATCACAACTGTTTTTAACATTGATAATCAAAAATGTTTCTTGAGCAGCAAATCAGCATATTAGAATGATTTCTGAAGGATCATGTGACACTGAAGACCGGAGTAATCACAGAAATAAATTACACTTCACAATATATTTCACATAGAAAACAGTTATTTTAAATTGTAATAATATTTCTTTTTTTTTTTTTTTGACTATTTCTGAACAAATAAATGCAGCCTTGGCAAGCAGAAAAGACTTCTTTCAAAAACATTACAAAATCTTACCGACACCAAACTTTGAAATGGCAGTGTATCTACCACGGAACGAACAAAATATGAAAATAAAAATCTCTTCCAGTTTCACATTACATACATGTCATAGCACACATACAGCACATACATGCACATGCCAAAACTCTGTGTTCATCAATCAGCATCCAGCACCAGAAGTGTGAGTTTTATAAAAGCAGAATAAACACAGCAGCATCTCCATCAGTCCGAGTTCAGCTGGAGTCTGTGCCATTCTCTGCATCTAAACACACGCTTACGGGTGAAAGCCAGGGCACAAACACACACAGATCCACTCTGGCACAGAATCCTGACATCAGGGATTCCTCCTGCCTCCATAACAGCTTCCAGAAACCAACACCAAACAACTTCTGAAATGTTAACCATAACCGCTTACGCTTACTGATTCCATGAACTAATAATTACTCAAGGAATAGAGCAGCCAAAAATGTAAATTTGCTGAACACCAGTACAGTCCATCCAAGATGTAGATGAGATTTGGAGAAATGTATCACATTGTATCACTGTCTCAGCATTGGATGTTCTGCAGTGAATGGGTGCCGTCAGAATGGGAGTCTGATAAAAGTAATGTAGCATTGCATTACAGATGCATTCAGCATCATTACTCCAGTCTTCAGTGTCACATGATCTTCCGAAATCATTCTAATACGCTGATTTGCTGCTCAAGAAACATTTCTGATTATTATATGTTGAAAACAGTTGTGCTGCTTCATATGTTTGTGGAAACCATGACTCGTTTTATTTTTTAGGATTCTCTGATGAATAGAAAGTTCAAAAGAACAGCATTTATTTGAAACAGAAAGCTTTAACAGGAACAGCAGTATGAAGTCGTAAATGTGCACCGTTCTGATTTCCTCTAATGGTGACACGGGGCACTGCAGCCGTTTGTGTCTCTCAGGGCAGATTATGAATGTCAGTGTCAGAGGAATATAAATGCGGGAGGAATGAGAGCGATTTAAACATGAGCGGTGGTGAACGAGGGCAGTGTGACAGCGGCCTCACGCAGGCCAGATGGGTTTTCAGGGATTACAGCGAGAGAGAGCGGTGTGCTTTTTGAGAGCAATAACAAGCATCTCTCACCGCTCGACTCAATAGCGCTGGCGTTTAGCCGTGTGAGAGCAGACGATATAATCCTGCTCGAGACAGACAACAGCCATTCACAAACACTTTCTCAAACTTGAGACGCACCAGTGACATCAAACCTGGGCTGAAAATGTCTATGATTTAAGAAGATTTTCAGAGAATTACATCGTAAATTTCAGATCATTTCTCGCGCAAAGCATCAAATGATGAATGAACTATAAGCGGTTTATGATATTTGCTTATTGGAGCTCATAAAAAAGGGCTGCATGAACAATTTTCATACTGAATATCACAATCCTGATCTTAAAATAAAGTAACTTGACACAGCTTGATATTCAAAGACAGCAATGAAATGAGGTAAGTTTTCTATTTCTCCTGACAAAAAAAACTCCTTACAGATCTCAAACATATTTCCAGCTGTGCTCAGATTTGAAGTCTACAACCAAAAATCAGGGATCTCAAAACTCAAACATTTCTCATCAATATCTCTCCAAGCAAATGATCTGAGCTGTGATTCACATTCATTTACAACTCATAAAAGAAATATTGGATAATTTCACCTATTTTTTAAACTATTTTATTTATGTTTTTGGTGTCAAATTTAGATAATATATAGATAATACTTTTTTTGTTTGCATGTATGTTTACTGAACTTGACGCATTGAATTATGGGATTCAGGGTTATTATTGTTAAGTAAAATATTATACAAAAATATACATTATAGTTTAAGTAAAAATACTTTGTCAACAGAAGTAAAGCAGGAAAATAAATATTTAAATTAAATAAATGAATAAATATAATATTTGCAATAATTAGATGAAAAATTCAAAGTAAATGAAAATTAGACATATTGCCTGGCAAATAAATGAAATAAGTTGAAACACTAAACATATTATGAATAATAATATAAATAGATGCATATAATAGTTATATAAATATTAGATAGAAAATAAAATAAATTAAACTAAAACAAAATAAATGTTGACGTGGAAACAGTAAAATTACTAAACGATAATAGAACTAAAACTGAAATAAAAACCAATTAAATCTAAATAGAAATAATAATAATAATAGTTATAATAATAATAATAATAAGTTGTAATAATAATAACAACAACAACAACAGTACATAAAATTACATAAAAACTGAAAATATAAAAATCTAAGATAATTAAAAAATTAAAAAAAAAAAAAAAAACTAGCAAAAATGCACTGATGTGATTTCCATAAAGGACGCCAGCAAATTGAATATGGCTAAAATTAATTCATAATTATTTCCACAGGTTTTGGATCAGAGTCTTACTGCATGTCAACAATCATCCGATTTGAGCCGATCTGAATCTCTCCTGAGGAATTTGAGCGCAAACGACAAAGCCAAAGTTAATATTTAAATGAAACAAAAGCAATGACTCCTTGAAGCCTTAAAGACTCCGTAAGAACGACCCGTGAGCCATAAAGCGCTCCTCGGGGCATCGTCCTCCTCCTCTTTATTTAGAGAGACACGTCACGCTGAGCAGATCAAGCTCTCGTCCTCAGAAAGCTTTAAAAGCAGCCGCAGCATTAATTCAGCAGCAGTTCGTCTTATGACAGAGCTCGCCTGAAGGCCTTTTACCATGGTAAAGTAGTAAAATAAAGCGTGTTACCTTCAGAGGAGGCGTTTGAGAAGGATCAGGGCCAGCCCGCAGACACATGGCACATAAGAGAGAAAGACAGATAAACACAGGTTAGTGATCGTGCATCCCATCACTGACGTACAGGAACATTTGACTCTACTGAGCAATTACTCAAAAACATGCTTATGTGCATTGAATTATTTGCATTCAGCATTGCTTTTCTCTGCTGGTGACCCATCAGAAGACACATGTGAGTATCGTACTAGTGGAAATAACACGAACATCGCTAGCGGTCATGTGTATCATCAGCTCATCGATCGCACAGGGCACCACAGCCATGACTTTGACTGACCTGTAAAACTCATTCATCTGATAGAGTAAAACAATCAATCAATCTCAGTGTCTGGGTAAAATAAGAATTATAATTCCAATTATATTGTATGCTTCACAAAAACAAAGGCTTTTATAAGTCAACAAACAAACAAAAAAATAAATAATTACTAAAATGAATGAATAAATAAAAGATTTACTAAAATAGGACATGAAAACAAAAAAATAAGCTTAAATTTAGGCATTTTAAATGACCTATTTTATTCATGAAAACAAATTAGTTTATAAATAAATAAAGATATAAAGAAAGAAAAAGAAAGATGTGAAAACAAAACTTAAAAATGAAGGCTAAAATAGATACTCTAAAATTAATTAATGAATACGTAATAAATTAAAATAACTAATGAATGAATGGAGAAACTGGGATATGAAAACAAAAAGCTTTTTATAAGTAAATAAATAACAGCCATGAAAAGAGGATGAGACTTAGAAAAAAATAAAAACAAACCAATATTTGCAAACCATTTTACTTCTATAATGAAATATTACAGTGTGTAATAGGATATTAAATGCAATGAGTGACTTAATTTTATCATGAACTGAGTGGTTTGTGAAAAGTGGGCGTTACATCAGAATGGAGTCGTGTGATTGGAGGAGAGCAGCTGGTAAATTAAGAGGATTGTCAGCTTTTTTTTGAGGCAGATTGAATCACATTACACTACAAAAACAAACTGTTTGGAAGCAATAAATCATATATAAGAGCATGAACTATGATTCAGATGTCCTGTTGACTTTGTAGACATGTGCTCACATATTCTGAGTTTATCTGATTCTCTCATACTGTAAACACACAAACTGCTGCTCAACTTCAAACAAAGCGTCTTGTTTATGCGTTGATGAAATCCGATGCTCGATCCTCATGCGTGAGCAGCTCCGTTCTGACCCATGAGCTGCTGTCTCCACGGGGGGTGCTTATTTCTGCTCCACGGCACCCTAACGGCCGGAGTGGGACCCAAACAAACACACGGCCAGAGAAAAACCAGCGTCTGAGGAGCCCAGGGAGTAAACGCTCGCATACCAACACAGACAGAATTATTCAATTCAATTAACACGAGGAAATGAGAGGAAGACATGACAATAGTATATGAAAACAAATAACTTGAATGAAGTTGTTAAAATAACAACCTTAAAATAATAGAAACTAAGATTATGTTAAAATAAATAGGATAAGAAACCAAATCACTTGAAGTTAACAACAAATAGTAAAAATTAAGATTTTAACATCGCTAGCGGTCATGTGTATCATGTGCATCAGGTTAAAAGAAATAGATCTGAAATAAATAAATAAATATGATAAGAAACCAGCAATATTATTTGTTGTTTTGAATGAAGTAAAAACAACAAATAATAAAAATTTGGATTTTAACTAACATTGCTAGCAGTCGTGTATCACGTGTTATCCCAATTTCACATTCATTCATTCATTTTATGTATGTATGTATGTAGGTATGTATGTAGGTATGTATGTATGTATGTATGTATGTATGTATGTATGTATGTATGTATGTATGTATGTATGTATGTGTATGTATGTATGTATGTATGTATGTATGTATGTAGGTATGTAGGTATGTATGTAGGTATGCATGTATGCATGTATGCATTTATTAAACAGTTATTTATTTTAAAGTATTTATTTTACCCTTTATTTATTTATTATTTTATGAGTTAAAATAAATAAATGAAATTAGGATAATAAACCAAACAACTTGAATGAAGTTAATAAAATAACAGTAAAAAAAAGAAAAAAAAGAAGTTAAAATCAAAAAATCAATCAAAATGGTTTTTCTTTAAATTATTATTTAATGCTGTGACTTCATGAATTTTTAGAACTTTCTGCTCAGATTTAAGACTATTTAAGGTCTTTATTTGTGGAAGGGAGAATTAAGACTCAAGACTGCAGAAACCCTGTAAATGTAGGGATGCATTTGCAGAAAATACAACTATAAAAACTACAGCAACAGGCAAACACGTGCTGCACACAGAAGCGCCAGGGTTTTGCTCTCAGTTGTAGATTGTACGATGACGAAACTGCAACAAACTCCAGCCAAACGCCTGCTGACAGATTGGATGCACGGCTGCACTGATCTTACAAGAAAACACAAGCAGCAATATCGTTACGGCTGCTCAAACCATGCTCTGCCTCCAAAACAAGATTCAGAGCTGAAAAAAGAATGGACCCAATTCATGTCAGTGCTGTTTTAATATCCGTTTGTATGTCTAACGGCATTTATTTACTGGAGTCTGTGGATGAAAAGAGCACAAAGCAATGCTAACTGATGTGAGGAGAAGAAACACTCCACTGTGCTTACAAGAGCTTTGATTTTACATGCATCCAGTTTCAATCTTTAGGACTCTAACTAGGCCTTCAACTAGTTCTGCATCAAAGTCCAGATTTTACGATGGATATTCAGTGGAAACTCAACAAGTGACAGATGAATTTGCATTAAAATATTACTTTGATTGGATGCACAACCTTTGACATCAACAGCACAAGATACTGGAGGTGTTTCTCCATTTTAAATGCATGATTATATAACGTTCAAATGTAAAAAAATTCATCAGTTGTTTATAGATTGATCAAAAGTATTATTTTGCTTGGAAATGCAAGCACAGCTATTCACTTTCACCTAGGCTTAGTGTTGTTAACTAAAACCATGAAGCATCTGCATTACTTGAACTAAAATATGCATTAAATGAAAATAAAATAGAAAAAATATATATATATTTTATTTCAACTAGTTACCAAGGCAACACATTTAATATAATATTATATTAAATGTGTTGCATTTAATATAAATAATCAATTTATAACTAAATGTAACAAAATATTTAATTCTATAATATTCATAACAATGTTATTAATATTATTAAACCTAATATAAATCATTTATTTATAACTAAATAAATTTTATATTTAATTATATAATATTATAACAATTATATTAACAAAAATATTAATTATTAATTACATATTTTAAATATAAATTATTATAAAATTATATGAATTATTATATCATTATACAGAGTGTAAACATTAACCAAAATAAAAATAAAATACAAAATATAAATATGTATTATTTCAACTAGTTGCCAGGGCAACACATTAAAATATAAATATTTTAATATAAATTATTACTAACTAAATAAAAAAAAAAATCACAGTAATACTATTTGTATTATATTAAATATTATAATGAATACAAATTATCTATAAAATATTTATATTTCAAATAAATGATTATATTAATTGTACATTATACATTTAATATAATATTAAAACTTAAATTGAGAATATAAGAATGACATCAAATACAATATTATTTATATATATATATATATATAATAGTATATCAATGATACTAAAATAACTAATTTCCCAATTCTACAAAATAATGCTTAAAAATGCAGTTTGCAAAAACGCAATTTCTATGCCACTGGCATCACCAATCATCACTGCAAAAATGGCCATTTTCAAACAGGTTTCCCTCCATTGGTCAATATTGCAGTGTCTGATTGGTCGTGATGCTCAAACTAATGTTTTAAAAGCGTAATAACCTAGTCTTACAGTTAACTATGCAGATTAAACGGCGATAAAATACATTATTTTTTCATCCTAAAATCACACACGGCACCTTTAAGTACAGTATTGATGTAGAATTACTGAAGCTCTTTCCAGGCCTGCGCTGTCACTGGAAACACATGAACAAAGATGGAGAAGCTCAAGGGATCATGGAGCGAGAATTCGGTCTTTGTTCACCACGGAGCCGCAGAATGAGTGAGAAAAGAAAAGAAAAAAAAAAAACAATGTAAGCCATCTTGTCATTTCAGAGCGGTTTTTTACATGAAGCGTAAGAGGGAGATCTTTATAAAGATGTTACGCATCAGCTTACAGAGTCACATCCAGTTCACATTTATAAACATATAAACATAAAAAAAAATATTAAAATATATTAAATCAAATTAATAAGATATGCTGGTTCCGCAAATACATCGATATTTAATATTAATAATATAATGTTAATATAAAATGACTGTTTATTATATTAACATTGCTAATTGTTTTAATATGAACTAGGGCTGTCAAAAATACATCATTTTAATAAAATATTAAATCAAATTAATTATAATATATATATAGATTAATTGATCAGTTTAATATTAATAATATTAATATTATAATCTTAACAAAATTATTGTTTCTATTATATACATATAATATTACAATACTTAAATTAAAAATAATTATATGATATACTGATTACTTAAATACACCAGTATTTATATTATTATTATTGTAATATTAGTATGTTAATATAATATTACTACTTACTTAGCATATATAAATGAAGGCTAAAAATGTTAAATAAAAAATGAAATAGATTTATTTTTTTGTGGCAGATTAATAAAATGATACCACAAAAAAAAAAAAAAAACATTCTCCACTGTCATTCACATCCACAACAGCATCAAGCATCACCGTCATATTCATCCCTCGTCCTACAGATGCAAGCGTTACACAGCAAACGCACGGCAGCTGAGAAGAGACCGTCATATCACGCAAACACCATTCAAACTAACAGAACGCCGACTGAGAGGCCGAAGGGAGCATTGCTTCATGCTCTGATTCTCTGACAGCGAGAGCTTGCCTTGCTGTGCATGACAGCGAAAGAAACGCACGCTCACCGATGAGCTTCTCCACACCACGGGAACACGTCAGGCTTTTAGTCAGACGTACAGATGGAATATACGAGGAAAAATCCTCACTTACACACCACACAGAGCACTTGATAGCAAAAACACCATTTATTTGCTATGGAAAGCTTCCCTTAACAAGAGCATGCTGCATTTGACCTAAATCCAGAACTACTGACCGTCTTTAATGCATCCTTAATTATCCAATAAAGCCTTTGCCCGTAGACAAAGAGGCCAGCTCATGTCACCACAGGCAAATCCACTTAGTATCAACTCACTTCATTTAAGAGCAAATATCAGCAAAAACACACACTGGTTAAGGTCCATTTAGATAAAAATGGCTTTTATAACCCACAGGAAGAGTTCACCCATCATTTACTTGCACTCATGTCATTCCAAAGCCTTTTTTCTCTATCATGAAACACAAACAAATTTTGCAAAAGCTATTTTTATAGACATTATATGCATACATTGAACAGGGTCTGTTAACCTAAAAAAGAAAAGAAAAAATAATCTTGAGCAGAAAATCAGCATATTAGAATGATTTCTGAAGGATCATGTGACACTGAAGACTGGAGTAATGATGCTGAAAATTCAGCTTTGATCACAGGAATAAATTACATTAATATGTATTATAGTAGCAAACTGCTGTTTTTAATTGCAATAATTTAATTGCAATACTGATTTTACTGTATTTTTAAATCAAATAAATGCAGCATTGGTGAGCATTAAAGAGATTTCTTTAAAAAAAGATAAATAAAAAAAATACTTACTGACCTCACACCTTAATTTCACTAGTCTGGTTTCTCTACATATTCTATGTGAAGTAGCTTCAGCATCAGCATCAGCATCAGCTAAACGCTGCGTGCAACTCAACCAGTTACGGTGCATGCAGCTGTGCAGCTCTGAAGAGCCGCGTTGAGTGACTCGAGTCATTACACTGAGTGTCAGACAACCCACACACTCATCCAGCATCCCTCCATCCTACACAACTCATCATACACCTGGGTGGTCAAGGCATGAATGGTGGTTAAGGTCACGGCAACATCCTGAGAAAAATACAGCAAATATAACACTGGCAATGTCAAAAGGTCAATACTACAATAAAACAATGTGACAATGCCAGTATTTCTACATTATTAGCAGGACAGACTCAATTCAGTACTCAAAGGCCGTGTGAGTAACAGATGGCTGTTTTTGAATGCTCACGTTTATACATGCAGAACAGTGTCAAATGCATATACAGTGGGGCAAAAAAGTATTTAGTCAGCCATCAATTGTGCAAGTTCTCCCACTTAAAAAGATGAGAGAGGCCTGTAATTGTCATCATAGGTATACCTCAACTATGAGAGACAAAATGAGAAAAACAAATCCAGAAAATCACATTGTAGGATTTTTAAAGAATTTATTGGTAAATTCCTGGGTAAAATAAGTATTTGGTCACCTACAAACAAGCAAGATTTCTGGCTCTCACAGACCTGTAACTTCTTCTTTAAGAGGCTCCTCTGTCCTCCACTCGTTACCTGTATTAATGGCATCTGTTTGAACTCGTTATCAGTATAAAAGACACCTGTCCACAACCTCAAACAGTCCAACTCCAAACTCCACCATGGCCAAGACCAAAGAGCTGTCAAAGGACACCAGAAACAAAATTGTAGACCTGCACCAGGCTGGGAAGACTGAATCTGCAATAGGTAAGCAGCTTGGTGTGAAGAAATCAACTGTGGGAGCAATTATTAGAAAATGGAAGACATACAAGACCACTGATAATCTCCTCGATCTGGGGCTCCACGAAGATCTCACCCGTGGGGTCAAAATGATCACAAGAACTGTGAGCAAAAATCCCAGAACCACACGGGGACCTAGTGAATGACCTGCAGAGAGCTGGGACCAAAGTAACAAAGGCTACCATCAGTAACACACTGCGCCGCCAGGGACTCAAATCCTGCAGTGCCAGACGTGTCCCCTGCTTAAGCCAGTACATGTCCGAAGTTTGCTAGAGAGCATTTGGATGATCCAGAAGAGGATTGGGAGAATGTCATATGGTCAGATGAAACCAAAATACAACTTTTGGTAAAAACTCAACTTGTCGTGTTTGGAGGAGAAAGAATGCTGAGTTGCATCCAAAGAACACCATACCTACTGTGAAGCATGGGGTGGAAACATCATGCTTTGGGGCTGTTTTTCTGCAAAGGGACCAGGACGACTGATCCGTAAACGAAAGAATGAATGGGGCCATGTATCGTGAGATTTTGAGTGAAAACCTCCTTCCATCAGCAAGGGCATTGAAGATGAAACGTGGCTGGGTCTTTCAGCATGACAATGATCCCAAACACACCACCGAACAGCGAAGGAGTGGCTTCGTAAGAAGCATTTCAAGGTCCTGGAGTGGCCTAGCCAGTCTCCAGATCTCAACCCCATCGAAAATCTTTGGAGTCCGTGTTGCCCAGCGACAGCCCCAAAACATTACTGCTCTAGAGGAGATCTGCATGGAGGAATGGGCCAAAATACCAGCAACAGTGTGTGAGACTTACAGAAAACGTTTGACCTCTGTCATTGCCAACAAAGGGTATATAACAAAGTATTGAGATGAAATTTTGTTATTGACCAAATACTTATTTTCCACCATAATTTGCAAATAAATTCTTTAAAAATCCTACAATGTGATTTTCTGGATTTTTTCCCCTCATTTTGTCTCTCATAGTTGAGGTATACCTATGATGAAAATTACAGGCCTCTCTCATCTTTTTAAGTGGGAGAACTTGCACAATTGGTGGCTGACTAAATACTTTTTTGCCCCACTGTAATTGACGAATGCAAATATGCAGAAAAGTATCAACACATATTTGACCAATGCATGTATTGCATATATGTTGTGCACATGCAAATATGCATAAAAGTCTCAATGCATATTTGACAGACCCTCGAGTACAATATTCAGAAAAGTGTCAAAAGCATATATTTGATGAAAGCTCATTCAAATATCACAGAAAAGTGTCAAATGCATATATTTGGTGAACACTCAAATGTATATGCAGAAGTCTCAATACATATATCTGACGAACGCATATTTGCAAATATGCACAAAAGTTATTAACAAATGCTCACATAGAATATGCAGAAGTGTCAAATGCATTTAGTAATTACGCTTGCATGCATACATGCAGAAAAATGTCAGATGCATATAACTGACAATTATTTGCATGAAGCATCAAATGCATATAACTGATAAACATTTATATGCAAATATGCAGAAGTGTCAAAATGACAAACGCTGATGCAAATATACAGAAAAGTGTAATTTTTTGTTTATTTTTGCACATTATACCTTGTAGTGTACACATTCTACGTCATTAATATTAAATAAATGACAACGAGAGAGAAAGAGCGCTACGCTCTGTATATTTTTGTTACAGCTACTAAAATCAAACATAAATAGTGCAATTTCAACTATGAAATAAAAACAGGAACTGCACAGAATATTTTAAAATTAAGAATAAGCATTACAAATTGACCAATTATAGATATGCAATGAATGAATATGCAATAAATGTATAATGTAATAAAATATGCGTGTATAAAAGCATTTTAGATTTTTCTGAGAGATGGAAAATGTTAATGGCTGTGAAATGCTGTTATTAGCCTATGACAACCTGACATCAGACAGTCTCTCTTCAAGCACAATGACCCGTGTCAGGCAAACATCACAATCAGTCCTAGCTGATGGGTAATCCGTTACTTACGAGCAGAAGGGTCATGACGTGATGCTTCGACCTAAACACTGTGAGTTAAACACACAAAACACTGACTGAGTCACTCTTACTCAAGCACACAGCCGTGAGGCAGAAGGGCTGCAGTCATCAGAGAAGCGGCCGTGTGGTTTCAGACCAAACATTTGCCCAGAGCGAGTGTTTAACGCGTCCTCTGTGGAAGCGCGTTACCGAGTTCACGCCTCAGAGCCTGTGTTTGTGCGCTCTTAGCTGGCCTTCACCCAAAAAAACGTGGCAGTGCAGCGGCTTTAACGGGATAAAATACTGTCATTTACTCATCCTCAAGCTGTTCCAAACCTGGATAAGTTTCTCTCTTCTGTTGAGCACAAAAGAAGGTATTTTGTAGAATGTTGGTAACCAAACAGTTGACGGTAGCCATTGACTTCCATACTATGGAAGTCAATGGCTACCGTCAACTGATTGGTTTGGAGCAAACTGAGTGAGTACATTTTCATTTTTGGGTGAACTACCCCTTTAACGAGGCCTGGATAATCATTCACACCGATAACTCACAATGATTTTGAAAGCCATATAAAATTAAGCATTATTTTTTCAATATTATGACTGAGTTTGGTCATTTAAAACAGCATTAAGTCACGTTAATTAAGCAACACGTTGCTTTCGTATTATGGGTTCATATCTGCTTGTCTGTACATAGTATGCTTTATTAATAATATGCATATGTTTTAATGCATTAAACCACGTTAAGTGTTTTTCATGCTAAGCGTTTTAGAATGTCCCGAAAAATGTAGTGCACTGGAATGGAGAAACGCATTCTGTGTGAACAGCCCCTCAGACAGCAGAGGCAGAACAGACTCTAACATGAAGTGCAAACAGTAATTGTATAATAACTCCCAGATCAGACAGATTTCAGTCTTACCGCCCGCTGCGTGTGCTCGTAGCTCGGCAGGAAAGCAGTATCGTCTACGGAAAGCTTCTTGCCGCGTTTGACAGATGCAGTGCAATAAAGCATCAGCATTTGAGTTTCTTATGCTCTTCATAAGAAGAAAAGCAAACATGTCAGTTGCTAATGTACATTAAGACCTACTTGGACAAGATTCCCGCAGGTAAATTCATGCTTCTCATCCCAAACAAACACATCTGTGTTCTTCTAGCACAACCTCGTTATGAAGCAAATTACCTACTGTTTTTAGACAAGTTTATGCTTCCATTGAGAAATCTAATCATGTCCGGACAGAAATGTGCATGAGTGTGTGGATATTGTATTTTCACAGTGCTACTTCTCATTTATTTTGACCTTTGTGGATCTGAGCTACTAAAGCTCATTTTCTCATTGCGCTGCAGTAAATAACAGCTCAGTGAAGCACAGATGCTTTACCGCAACGGCTTTACTGCACATTTTGGCAAAGTCATCCTGTTATTTCATGCATATGGAAAATCTGTGTGCAGAATATATAAAACAATGCAGAAATAGTAAGAAACTATGATATGCAAGCCTCAAAATGATGTTTTAGACAACCAACTGTTATTTTATTGGTTTCTGACTGACATAGAACTGTGTTTTCCTTATTCTTCAGTAAGTACAAAAGAGTTGTCTCTCCTTCTCTCGGTCTGTCTGCAATTGAGTCGGTATGATATGAACTTTGTGGCTCTGATGCTGTGAGTCTCCAGATGATGATCGCTTCGGTCTTCAGTCCTTCTGGATGTGGCTCACCTGCTCTGTGATGCACTAAAGAAAAGAGCGCTCCTTCTCTTTCTCTCTCCATCTCTCTTATTCCTCTTTCTAGAGATTTATCTAATCATTGAGGCTAGTTTTGCTTTCTTGTGCTTCTCATTTGCATGAACTGGAGACGGCGGGCGTTCAATTAAAATTCTCTGCATATGATGAGCAATAACAGACACACAAACTTGTCTAAAAGCCTCTGTGAGGAAGTCATGCAACCTGTGGCGACTGCTTTAAGACTACAAGAGCAAAATAAAAAAAAAAAGTTAATTTCATTTAAAAATGCATGAAATATCTGTTTAAATGTAATACGACATGCAATATATTTTATTTAACCTCTTGTGCATTAACTTAAAGTTACTCAGCGATACTTAGAGAACAAAAATGATTTGATTATTATTTATTTTTAAAATTATTTTACATATACTACATACCAAGCAGATTTTTGGAATAAAATAGATTTTTGAAAGGAAATGAAGGTTAAACAATAAAATGCCAATAAAAATACACATTTTTGGAATAATGTTTTTTTTTTGTTTGTTTGTTTTTTGCATTAACAGCCAAAATTAAAAATTAAAAATTGAAAAAGACTAAATGTCCCTAAGGATGGGGGGGGGGGGATTATTAAACAAATGAAGCATTAAAAATAAAATATAAAATATATTTAAATATAAAATGTATATTATATTGATAGATTCATTTTAATAAAACATTTATTATTGTATTAAATTAATAATTTAATACAATAATAAAATAGTTTAATATTTTATACTGACTACTGGATCATATAATTGAACTGATTAAAAACAGTTCAACTGATTATCAAAATAGTTAGCTGTGGTCTAGCCTCAGCAATAGTCTTTGTCTGAACAAGAAAACATGACTACACTAGACAAATTAACAATCAAACACATCAGTTCTGTGTCTGATATCAAGACAGAGTAAAATGATCCCGTGATGAATATGAATGCAGCAGCATGGCTTGACATGAAATCGTTTACTGCTGTGCATTTGAATACAAAGAGAAAGACCCACGTGACCAAAACACCACATCTGCGATGAACTCATTAAAACAGCCAATTTAACCATCATCCGCACATAACCAGCCCTGAATGAGAAACAGCGGCCTAAAAGCTGAAGGATGCCGACCATATCGAGACGACACTTTCTCCATACAATTAAAGTCAGCTTTCAAGCACGTCTCCATTTTTCACTCGGAGAGCAGATAACGCTGTTGACAAGCGCAATGCATCTTTATTTAACGGGACGTGCCGAAACTGCGATAAGCCGCCGCTGCTGTTATTTGGCACACGCCACAGGGGGTCTCGACCCCTGACAAAAATATTAGCTGGGAAAACCTGACAATGTGCAGCAACCCACACTGGAATTACTCCAACTGCTTTCAGCGTCAAACGCATGTCAGCCTGCTTCCATTTCAGAGAAAAAAAATAAAAATAACACCAGGCATGCAGTGAAAAAGCCAATGCTTTCAGTGCCGCGCTTGACCTCTGCCCTACATCTGCGCTCCATTACGCAACATCCACTGCATCTGAACACGGATTACAACACACCGATCCTCCCCCAACCAACAGCAAGCACTCGCACTGTATCAGGGAAAGCAAGAATTTACATGCTCTTCTGAAATCACAGCGTTTAATGTACTGTGAAGCTGCCTCAATGTTTAACTTGACCATCTACATAGACAGCAGCCTTGTAAGGTGCCATCTAAAACAAACAAGTGAGAGATGTGAAAGGATCTACACAGGCCCAAAAATACCCCAGAACAGGCTTTATCTCACAAATATATAATATATAAACCAGATCTACACAGGCCCATTTTAGTTTAATGCATAAAATACAATAAAAAAAATATATAAAATGAAATGCAATAAAGAAAATTTTAAAAGCAGATCTACATGGACCCAAATATATTATTCCAATTACCCAAAAAAATAGGCATTATCACACAGTAAAATAAAATAAAATAAAATAAAATAAAATAAAATAAAATAAAATAAAATAAAATAAAATAAAATAAAATAAAATAAAATAAAATAAAATAAAATAAAATAAAATAAAATAAAATAAAATAAAATAAAATAAAATAAAATAAAATAAAATAAAATAAAAATCTACACAGGCCCAAATATTCCCCTAATTACCCCAAAAAGCTCTTCATCATATTTAAACTTTCTATATCGCATTTTGTTTGACAACCAACCAATAGCTGGTAGAACTAGTCTTTAAGCATGTGACTAGCTGTGTTTAACAGAGATAAACGCACATACAGTAACAATCCTACAGATGAAGTGGCAAAAACAGCCTGGTTAACTCTGACAATCAGAGCGAGGGCAATGGTAGTGAGAAATGAAGTTTTACTATTTATCTTATTTTTGGTGTTAGAAACACTGAGTTAGATTATAAGCAGACTGCAGCAAAAATACAGAAGTGTGGAATACGGCCTCTGTAAAAAAAACAACTCGTAAAGTGTTTTCTCTTTTCCATCAGTCTTTACTGCAGCAGCACACAGATCCACTCGTACTGAGCTGAGATGTGATGTGATGTGAGGCCGGAGTCTGTGTGAGCGGAGCAGGATGTTTCATGAATGCAGCACTGATGCTGATTCATGCTGGAGCCACACAGAACCACTCAGTAACAGCAGCAGCAGGCCTCAGCATGGAGCTCCGTCGTGGGGCTCATTCTCATGCACTACAGCACAGCATGCTGTCTGTGTCTGCGGGATCATGCTTGACCTGCTTTGTGAAGGGGTAATACAGAAACAAGGAGTAATGTGAAAGCACAGAGCAGGACACAAACCGATTTGTGTTTGCCAAGCAACTTCACAAAAGTAAAATTATGCAGTCAATTTCACAATGGATTAACAGGAGATTCATCAAACCAGAATTTAGAAAATTACATATATTTTCCATATATATTTTTTTTACCATGATCACACAGTTACACACATATAAACCATTTTCGGTTAAATAAAATAAAATAAAATAATTTCTTTGAGTCTTTTGTTGTAATCATAATTTAAAAAGTTCTGTAAATTATTAAATCAAATTATTTCCTCAGTATATGCATGAATAAAATTAAATAAAAATAAAATATAAAACATCAATATAAAACATTAAAATAAAAAATATTTTATTCGTTTTAATTCTTTGAGTTTTTAACTTGCATTACATAAATCATAATTCAAAAAGTACTTAAAATTATTATTCAAATTATTTCTCCAATGTATAAACAATCCATTAATGAAATTAATCAAAGATAAATAAATAAAATAAATATACAATATTAAAATTTTAAAAAAGGTATCACTTTTTACAGTGTAGCTATGTGAAAATAAGTGTCTAAATGGAACATTTCAGAGAGAGAGAGAGAGAGAGAGAGAGAGAGAGAGAGAGAGAGAGAGAGAGAGAGAGAGAGGGATGCGAGGAACAGTATTAAAAGCCGCTGCATTCACTGTAAAAAGTGATAAGTTGACTTAACTTAAAAAAATTGAGGAAACCCGTTGCCTTAAGTAAATGATAATTTAAAAAATTTTTTTTTTTTTAATTATTATTTACTTAATTTTAAAGCAACGGGTTTCCTCAATTTTTTTAAGTTAAGTCAACTTATCACTTTTTACAGTGTTAGAACATTGATTTTGAAACTTGTGAATCCATTAGAATCATTAGAAGTCAGAATCGCGATTCATATATGAATAGATTTTTACGTGCACCCCTAGTTTTCTCTTCTCTAAAGCAGCGCAGCATGGCCCCGCCCACTTTGCTGCGTGTTCCTGGGGGCGGGGTTTATCTGGGGTTGTTACGTAAAGAACCCGGGAAGTAACTCGTTGTAGTCCCTACGAGCAGTTTTTGTAGGCATTAAACTGCCATCATTTTAAAAGACGATATCTACGTTTGCATTGAACTTTCAGCTTCGTAACTTTGCAGATGTTGTTTATGCTCAAACAGCAACATTACACACTAACTAATGTTAAAAAGTGAAATAGCAATCAACCACCCCTTTAACTCAAATTAATGACTCAAAATTGAGCCATTAAGTTAAATGCAAAAAAATCCACACTTAAAACAACAACAAAATAAACAAATTCCATAAATTGCCCAACAGTAGTATCATGCATCAAACACACACGGCGTCCTTCACCATGACCCTCTGCTCGTCTGAGTTCCAATACACCCGGGACAAACATGATATATGCGTGTTGTATATTTGTTTGTGCACTGACCAGAGAAAACTAACCCCTCAAAATCACCTACAATGACAAAGTGAGCCTCTGTATCCCAGCATCCTCCTGAGACAGTCCCACACTGACCAGTTACAACACTAAACAAATCAACGTTAATAACTCCAGTAAAGCAGCTGCTCCTGGATCAGTGCCTGCAGGGTGACAGTGAAGGTAATGACACGAGCAAACGCGCTCATTTCTCACATCTGAATCTATAACGCAACACTGCTTCCAGAATCTGCAAAACTAAAGATATTTCACAGGAGTTTGAATCTGCTGATCGACTAAAAAAAAAATTAAAAAAATTACTAGAACTTTAAAATTTAATTTAACTTTATTTAAAAACACATATACATATATATATATACACACATACATACACACACACATATACATACACACACACACACACACATATATATGCATTTTAAAAATATATTTTTTAAAATCTCCAAAAAAAAAAAATCCCTTTTCCAAAAGTATTTCTAATGTTTTTAATAAGACCAATTATAAGATGATTCCTTCTGTGTGAATGTGTTTGTGTGGTAAACGCTGTGCATCAGTAGACTGTGGTGTTACTCTGGTGTTTGCTGTGGATGGAAGTGTGTTCATTAGCACCGCTGCGCTGCTGCGAATGACAGCATGATTTAACAGCATCTTCTGAAGCAGGAGAATTCATCCAGAGAGACGCCGCAGCTGCTTCACAGTCCACAACGAGAGAAAAACTCTCGCCGCCTTCACTTCTCAACACCTCAAAGCCTTCAGGTGAAGGACCGGGATTTAAAAAGTTAAAATGAGATAAACTCTCTCTAATCACCCCAAATATGAAACACATATATATATATATATATATACATATATATACATATATATATACATATATATATACATATATATATATATATATATATATATATTCACTTTTGCAATGCCAATTAAGCATATTTCCCCACAAATTGCATTACTGTAATTCATTTCATTGTTTCCCTAATTTTCTCATTACTGGAATGGTAACTGCAATATGATTATAGTACTTAACACAGCATAAAATTGAAGCAAATACTATTTATATACATATTTAATTCATATATTTTCAATATATATTTGGCTTAACTAAGTTCAAAATGTATATAAGTTTTATAATTATATTTAAATTAATTATTTAGTCTACAATTACAACACAACGTATAGGCCTATATGATCATTGCACTTCATAAAATACTATTACAATGCACATTTATATACATAAAAATAAATAAATAAAATATACACACATTTATATATATTATATATTAAATGTAAATGTTTATAACAATTTAAAAATGTAGTGTGCAAATAAAATACAATTATTTAAATTAGACATTTAAATAATACATAAATGTAATTTTAAATTAAATTCCTAATAATTACATTTAAATATATAAAAAATAATACAATTTAAATAAATAAATAAATAAATAAATAAATAAATAAATAAATAAATAAATAAATAAATAAATAAATAAATAAATAAATAAATAAATAAATATATATATATATATATATATACTATACAATATTTTGTTTAAATATAATTACATATTCATTACATTTTTTACATTACATTTTATTATATGGAGGAATATGATCTTAGGTTGGAAAGTCACAGAATACTGTTTTTATAGATAAAAATGCCAAGACTAAAATTGGCAGGTGAAATGTGACTGAATTTAGCAGGAATATGTTTGCACAGGTCTTTAGCATTCCGCTCATGAACGGACCCGTCAATCAAACGACTCGTCCTGTCTAAGTGAGCGAATCTCGGACAGAATAAATGTAACGAGAACCAGACTTTCTGTTGACAGTCCAAAGTCATTGTGAGAGAACAAGAATGGATAGAAGAGGGGAGAAAATTAAACTCAAACAGAATGAATAAAATCACATTAAAGAGAAGCACTTCAAGAGGATGTACCATTAAGAGCGAGTTGTGAGGAATAAGAGCCGTCTGTCAGCAGAAACACTGCTCTTATAATAAAGTGTCAATCGCCGCTGTCTGAGAAGATGACCACAGACGACAACCAGACCAACACGTGCAAACCTACAGACATTCAAGACTTTTCTCTCATCAACCATGATTTGCAAGTCAGATGCATGTGTGATTACAAGAGTCATTGATATGATTGGTCCATTTAACTAAACCGTAAAAAATTATCATTTTGATAGTTAAAAAAAAAAAAAATCTATGGTAAAACCTGTTAACATTAAAATGTTTATATATTTAATATATAGAAATATATAGAAAACAAAGGTAATTTAATTAATACATCCAAAATATAATATTATTAAATATAATATTAAGTTAACATAATACATAAAATATGTATTGTATGAATATAATACAATTATTTATATTGCACATTATTGTATTTAAATAGAACTACATACTACTTAATTTATTCAATATATTAAAATGAATAATATAGGAATATACATGTTCTTGACAGGTTTGATAGCCACAGAAGACTGTTTACAGAGATAAAAATGAGAGACTAAAATTTGTAATAATTTACAATAAAAAAGGTAAATTGACATTCCTAGGATTTTCTGTGCATAATAATAATAATATTAATAATAATAGTCTATGAAACCGGGCCATAGTGTATTAAAGTGCCCCTATTATGGATTTTTTTTAAATACCTTTCATGCAGTGTGTAAAGCAGCTTTAAGTGAATGAAAACATCCTGCAAAGTTTTAAATCTGAAAGTGCACCAAGTGCACCGTGTATAAAGTTATTGTCTCTCAATAGAAAGAGTCGACTCTGAATCATTGAAACGAGTCATTTTTAAAACGAATCTTAAACTGTTTCACGTTGACGTCAACATGAAACATTAGCATATTGCCCACCCACTGTTTCCCCGGTAATGGCTATACACAAATCAGCACTGCTCACAATCACTGCTTTAAATGAAATCGACCAATCGGACCAATCACCGCAGATTAGCGTCACGCAAAGGAGGGGTTTGGAAAAACGAATCGTTGAGCGAATCGTTTGGGAGTCGTTGAGCAAATAAGGTAAAAATAAATGCATATTATAAGAAAATGAAAGTGTTTTTTGATCTTGCATGCATGTCAACCTGTTGGGGACTCCCAAAACCAAAATATGAACCTTTCATAACCCATAATAGGGGCACTTTAACATTCTTTCAGTAATGAAATATGATTTTTAGTGTCAATTTAAGTTCAATCTGTAAAACCACAGATTCCTTTTTCTTTCACCACAATTTTCACAGAATCTTTAGAAGAGACAGACTGTAAATGGCTTGTCGAATTTAAGACAATCTGCTTCATAAGGGATCTTTTTATCTCTTTATTAACTTGAAACTTTTCCAGAGCTCGTTAGCAGTGATCATCAGACGATACAGTAACACAGCGGCTGCTGGACTCACTGTGAGCTACTGGAGGAGTACACTAGCCTCACCTTCTGTGTGCTCTCTGAAAAATTACAGTAAATCAGAAACCATCTCAACACTGGGAACAAAGAGTCCGCTGGGAGATTCTGACAGACTGCCAGAAACATCTCACTAAAGAGGCCTTGAACGAGACGGAGACGGAGCTTCAATAATGCATAAGCCTGGGAAAAAAAGTGCAGATCCTTAAAAAACACTGACTAATGTCTGTTTGCTTCGTTAACGGTCTGCAAGACCAAACACAACTGAAGAAATAATGAGCGCTTGTAAATGAATGGGTGCACGCATGTACATGCATGTTTACATGTGTGCGTGTATGAACAAAAAAGCCTCCTGAATGAAAACTGTGCAACCCAGTGTCCCAAAAATACTTGTATATATGTATTATAGTTGAATTTTGAAGTAAGAAGTGTTGGATTATTTCGATCATGATTTTTCTCTTTTTTTTCTAAATAATAATAAAAAAAAATATTCCGTTTTTTTTATTTTTGTCTATTTAAATTCTGTTCACAAACTCAAAACAAAAGATTAATGGTCAAAAACTGTACTTTTTGGAAAGCCATTTGTTTTCTGAAAAAAAAGACACCTTGCACTTAAAAATAGCACATTCTGTTAGAATTTTACAGTAAAATAAACAAAATGTGTGAAAATGACCTATTTTACCCTTAGGTTTTAAAGGGTTAAACACTCTCCTCATCTGCCATTGGCTGGACTAACTGATAGCCCCGCCCCCAACTTATGCTATTGGTCGAGCCCATGTCAGTATGTACAATTCAAGTTTTGTGTTGCCTTGACTTTTATGATAAAACATAGTGAATTCATTTTATATACAATATATATAATTTATTTTATGAATCTTTATTTCTTCTATTGAAAGAAAACTTCCTTCTATTATTAAAAAAAATGGTTTGATAAATAATTTCACAACTATTTTTAAACATTATTTTTTAAGTGGACAAAAAGGATAAAAAAACATACTTTGATAATATATTTAATAATAATATTTAACAAAATAATTGTATAAATAAATTATTTATTTAGTGGAAAACAATTATATTGTTAGCATTAATATCAAATATTATTTAATAATATTTCATAATTATTTTATGAACTATCCATTAATTTAGAGGAAAACATGCCTTGATTATTTTAACTATACTTTTAAATCTATCTATCTATCTATCTATCTATCTATCTATCTATCTATCTATCTATCTATCTATCTATCTATCTATCTATCTATCTATCTATCTATCTATCTATCTATCAAAAATTTAAAAGTGTAGTCTATTTATTTATTTTTCATTATATTTTTAATGTTTAAGCATGACTTAAAATGATGAGTCATTATTTTTGTGTTGACAAACACATTACCATTAACAAGAAACATTATCTGGATGCAGTCTTCAAAAAAAAAAAATTTTTTTTAAATTTGAGCCAAACAGCCTTGAAACGATTTTTATTTGAAGCACAAACAGAAAATTGTTGGGGGTAATTAAGTTCAATTACAGCTTGAACTTAAAAGTCTTATGAGGAAATGAACTATTGAAGCAAAAATTTACTTTAAGCACAAAATTTCAAGATTTTTTTTTACAAAATATACTTACAAAATATACATATACGGATGTGAGTGTATTGACTTCATGGGAATTTGTGTGATATAAATCACAGCTAAGGTAGCTCTGTCTGCAAAGCTTCATAAGTTATCAATGAAAAATCTATTTCTTTATGGAGAAAAAGCAACGATCTTTACCTCAGGAATGAGAAGAGCTAGAAGCGTCAGACTCAAATAAAGAAACTATGACTCTGTACACAACAGACAAGAAAAGACTGACAAATATGAAAACATCAGAACTTGATTAGCATCTACTTTCTGTTATGAAACTGCCAGCAAAAACAGACTGCGTTTCTTTTTCAGTTGAGTTGACAGTGTCAGACGGGCAGAAACAGAGTGAACGCTGGGAGACGTCTCACATGTAACACTCCAGCCTTCAAGGTGAACGCAAGAAAACTAAACTGAACCCTCTGAGAGACAAAAAACTAACTTACAACCAAATGACGCTACATACAACTCACCGAAAATGAATATTCTGTCACGACTTGCTCTCAGGTCTCTACAAATATGCTCTGAACACAAGTTTGAACATTTGGAAATAGAAATCAGATTTAAGAGCTACAGGGCAAGATATTCACAGAATAATGCCTTAAATTTGACTATTTGATAAATCAAACAAGCTGCGTGGACTACAGTTACGACATACAATTAATATACAGATATACAATAAGTTATTTAATCATATATTTGTATATACCTTATAAAATTATTGTATTAATTATTCTTCATTCATTAAAATTCTTCTTAAATCGAATAGAAGACATTGTAGAAAACATGCCTAGACTGTTTATAATAATTTTTAAAATAAATTTTATAGAATTATTTCATAAATTATTATTCTGCAGTTTAATAGAAAACAGTGTAGAATACATGCCTTGATATCAAACAATACTAACTTTAAATTATTTGATAAATTATTCCTCTGTAGTTTAATAGAAAACAGTGTAGAAAACAAATCTTGACTTTTTATTATTTCATAACAGCATGTTTATTTTATAATATATTATTTGTACCTCTACTGACAGGAAACAGTAACATGCCCAATAATATTTATTATTTGATAATATTTTATAAATGTATTTTCTAAATTATTATTGGTTTGTTTAGTAGAAAAAAAAAAAAGTGTAGAAAAAAAAAAAGTGTAGAAAAAAAACCTTTATTTTTTTAACACTAGATTTTTAACTATATAAATATTTTTTAATGTTAACACGACTAAAAATGATGGTTGTATTATTTTAAATAAATATACAGATATTGATATAGGTCTACGTAAAATAGTCAAATGTCTATAAAATTTATTATCTATAATCTATAATCTATTGCACAAGCCCCTGCTATGGAAAAAGCATCATGAGCATGAATCAAAACAACTCTCATGATTCACAGAAGAAAGGCTGTTTCATGAGATCTCCTTGAGGAAATCATTCAGTCTAATGGTTTGTATGTTATGTTGACAGTTTATATGCTCATGGAGCCGGATAATGAATGGAAGGACGAGCTGGCACACATTCACTGAGAGACTGTCTGTCTAACTGATGCACACACGCTTGATTGACAGGTCAAACCCCGCCTCCCCTCCACATTCCTGTCCTTGAACCAGACGCCTCAACAAAAGCTCCGTCTCCAAAAACACAGCACCAGTGTTCCCATTCAAACCGTCCCGTCCCATCCCGCTGCCTCCCAGCCATTCACTGCACCAGTAACAGGACTGTCGGGTCTCGGGGCTTAAAAACATCCCCCATCACGCTGTTTTCTCTTCGAGCAGAAGATCAAACACAATGGCTTTCTGTCTGCCTGCAGGATCTTCATCTGGATCCTGAAAGCTGCTTTTCTTTCAGTCGCACCACCAGAGCTTTGTCCTTAAAACCCAGAACTGACATCAGGGTGAACCCACAAGAACATCTTCATGTTTACAAGATGAAGAATCACAATTTCTCAAGTTCAACAATCAGCTTCATCTTAGACGTTTCTCCTAAAACGTTCTCTGATGCCGTCATGGCAAGTTTGAATATTGCATGAAAAAAAAAAAAAAAAGATATTCAGAAAATAATGGACTGCAGTTATGATATAGAATTATGTTAATATACCAATATAATTTTAATTATATATTTATCTAAATTTGTGTTCATCTTTTATTTAAATAATTCATTAAATAATATTTTCCTACATTTAGTGGAAAACAGTTGATAAAACATTAGTTATTTTGCAATAATAGTTATTTATTTAAAAAAAAGAAATCAATTATTTTATTCCTTAATTTAATAGAAAACAGTGGTGAAAACATGCCTTGGCTGTTTATTATTTTATAATAAAACATTCATTTTCATATTAAATCATGAAAATATTTAATTATTGATTATTATTCCTTAATTTGATAGAAAACAGTGTAGAAAAACATGCCATGACTTTACAGTAAAATTTATTTTATACAAAATTGACAATTTTCTTCTAAATTAAAGAGTAATAATTTCAAATAATCGTATGAATTATTCCTTAATTTGACAGAAAACAATGTAGAAAACATGCTGACCAAATTTTTATTTTATAATGATAATTCATAACATTACTTCATAAATTTAACAGCAAACAGTGACTTGACTGTTTATTGTTTTATAACAAAAATATAAATTTTTATAAATTATCATCATTTCTAAATTTTACAGAAAACTGTTGAAAACATGCCTTGACTGATTATTATTATTATTATGTACAACAGGAAAATTAGTCTGTACAGTACGAGTATTGAGCAGCAAAATGAACATGTAGAGCAGCTCAGATCATTTGACGAGAAATATTTGAGACATTCTTGAGATCCCAGATGAGAAACGTGAGATTTGTTCTCTATTCAGTCTTGCTGCTGAGTTATTAGAGACAGAACGAGTGTCATTGCTCCATCCGTGTCGAGGGAAGAGAGCAGCCGTCAATCTCTCCTGTGAAAATATTATTGCAGCGCTCACCGTCCTCGTCCTTTCTCTCCAGCGGCCATTCTCTATTTGTCCTGCATTTATGAGACTCCTGCACACACACTCGCACACTTTAACACAAACACATAAAACCCCAATCCTCCCCAACTGACCTCCAGACAGCAGAAGGACACCTGCAGCACAGTCTCCTCTCAGACTCAACATACACTACTGCTTTTACGTCACTCATTTACACACAATCTGACAGAACTCCTCTCATTAAAGGGGTCATATGGCGTTGCTAAAAAAAAAATTTGGTGTAATGCAATGTGTTTATGCGGTTTAAGGTTAAAAAAAAACATTTTCCACATACTGTACATTATTGTTGCTCCTCTATGCCTGGCCTTTCTGAAACGCGCCGATTTTTACAAAGCTCATCATTCTGAGAAGCGAGGCATGCTCTGATTGGTCAGCTATCCAGTGCGTTGTGATTGGCCGAATACCTCAAGCGTGAGACGGAAATGTTACGCCCCTTACCGTATTGTGATGCCGTGTCCCGGTGCGATGACACAAAACAATAAATCCTATTATAAACTAGGCATTTGTTGCATCCAGTTGGGACATGATTACTGATTATAATGATGTATACTGTCTTTTTTGTAAACATTACCATGTCTGCATTTGTGATCGGAGAAACGACAAACAACAAGCACTACACTTCACAGCTCAAAACTCGCGTTTGAATAGTCAGAGGCAAATTCTTTAAATATGAAAATGTACTTACAGGCTGTGAGTCAGAAGCGCCAGACTGTCCTTGCAAAGTTGGAATTGCCCCACTTTATAGAAACAGTCTTTGTGCACAGCTGGCAGGCTACTCCCAGGTTCAGGAAATAGTCCTCCGTAAAATGCGCTGCACACACTCTAATATTTGGGTTGAACTGTTCTGGAGCAGTGTTGTAAACACAACTTAACCACTGATTTCTAGTTGTGTCCTCTTTTGGAAGCCCAAACAAAGTAGTTTCGCTTTCACAACGAAACCGCGTCTCCAGGACACGGCGCCGGCGGCAGCAACAATACTACAGCGAGAATAAAAATCATGCCCCCTTTCTTTGCGTATACATTTGAGCTGTGTTTTGCAAATCTTCCCACACAGTGATGTAGACATGTGGGGGTGTGTTTAAATGAGCTGTTTTAGGAGGGCGTGGTCGAGTCTTAACTTTTATAAAGAATATCTCTTTGGTTTTGAGACTTTAGTCTTTGCAACTTCAGGGATCTTATCTATGCACAAACAGCTTGTAACACTCCAAAGAGAAAGGAAAACTTGAAATCGCATCATATGACTTTAAAACATGATTATGATAGACAAAAGATTTTTTTAGAGGAATTTTTCCCCATGTAAGTGATGGATGTCGTCAAAGCAGAATTTGACAAAAAAAATTGTTTTTCCAGTTAATGTTCATCTCTATCTTTTGATAAACACTCGTCATAAATAAACCACTGAGTCCTTTGAAAAATAAATACCGTTTGCTGATACTGACCCAAAGAGTGCCCAACAAAGGGTTAAAGTATAAAATAAAAAATGGTTAAAGTCAAAATTAAATTTTTGTTGATTTATCAGTGCATGTTATAAATAATAAAACAAAATAAAATACAAATATAATACAAATAAAATAAAACAAAAGTTTAAAGTAAAATATAAAAGGTTAAAGTCAATTTTTTTGTATATGATTTATCAGTGCATTTTATAAATGATAAAGTCAAACAAAATAAAAACAAAATAAATAGAATTAGATTATAATAGAATAGATATATATATCCTAACATTTAAAAACACTAACGTTTACACTGTCAGCAATCCAAAGAGAGAAACTGCAGCGTGTAGCATGTACTTGGCATGACAGGCTATAGAGTAGCAGAAACAGTGTTAACAAAACTCAACCTTCATCCCACGTCCCACAAACACACACAGATCTGGACAGGTTCAGTCAACACTCTCAGCTCTGTTTGCGCTTCAACAAGCAAACGGGCCAAACTCCAGCAGGCCTCTGTCTGCGAGACACCAGGGTGCAGCTCGAGGAAGAGAAACCAGTAAACAAGGGCAGAGTGGCTTCCTGCATAAGTCCAAACACGCCGTCTGTGACAGCGCTGACCAGAGACAACTCTGAGCTCGCACACGGATAGCTCAGGGATGAGATGAGCCGCCAAAAACACTTCTAGATTCTGCTTTTTGTCATATTTGGGGGCCAAACACAAATGCAGCAGGTGTGCAATAAATGAAAAATGCAAAATATGAATTGTTTGTGCCAATCACTGACATCTATATTAGCCAGAGAAAGTGATCAGTTAGACATAATTTGATGTAGAAACTATTTGCACCCAGAAATTGCCAGTAACTTTCACAAATAATTACAAAGAAACGGCCAGTAACACACTGAATTAAATTAAACATGAAATTTCAAAGTAGAAAGACAATTATTACAATTATTAATGATTATTATTATTAATTTTTTTATTATGCTAAATAAAATAAAGTAATACATATTATTATTGTAGTATTTCACTTTATATAAAACAAATAGCACTTAAGAAAAAATTTAATTCAGTTGTCCTAACCTGGATGATATTATTATTATTATTATTATTATTATTATTAATAATAATAATTAAATAAAATAAAATAAAAGTATTTCTATTGTAATTTTACTAACAGTATAAATTATTAATAAAAGAAAAACAGCATTATTATTAAAAAATTATAATTAGGTGCACTAAATTATATGATTAAACAAAATATTATTACTCTAGTATTTCACTGTAAAATTGTAATAATAATTATTATTAAATATGTAATGGAAATGTAATAATGATGAAGAAGAAGAAGAAGATGAATAAGATGAAGAATTATTAAAAAAATTGAACAAAACAGGAAATAGCTACTGTAATTTTTACTCACAAATTGAGTATTTAAGAAATTTGACAAAAATAAGAAATTACTATTGTAATATTTCACATACAAACATTTAAGAAATAATGTAGTAATTATTTTACAGTTCAACTCTAAAATTGCAATACTAATATTAATGGCTGTCACATGACACATTTCTTGTGAATACTATACTTGCAAAGTGGAGAAAAATGTTATGCTACTGTGAGCAATTTCACAAATTTATCTGATCTGTCCCATATGCAGTAACTCAATTAAAATGGCGTGCGTGAAATATGAAGTCATAAATGTTCATCTTGTTCATTATCGGACGCATCATTTAAATGCAATTTAAATACAAACATCTACCTCTCAGAATGTTCATTTGTAGCAACAGAAGCACTGATTTGTCATCAAAAATGCAATATTTTTGCAGCATGACTGTGGCCGGAAACAGAAATGCATGCATGCATCACAACAGCTTGTAGTTTTAAAGCCGGCCCATGAGTGTGTGTCTGTCTTTGATTAATCCGTGAGGAATTGTGGGCCACTGCACGGTTGGCACATCCAGAGTTTGCGTGCCCCACATTCACAATTCCACTAAGTGCATTAAACCTCAACAGAGCAACAAAGCGCTGGCTCTCTGTGATACCAAACCCAGGTTTCTCTTTCAGCATCAGATGTTCGGCATCTGTTTGCGATGCCCACAAGACAAAACATCACCTTGGCCGACCCTGCTTAGTCACTCGGTGGTCCTCTTTCTCCATAATGTGATCATTGGCTGAAGGATAGAGCTGTGGACGTGTCTTTTGTGGCCCCTGAAAGCATTAGCAGCAGGGGCCGGTAATGTTAGAGTCGCTCTGGGAGCTGCAGTGTCTGTTAGTGACTGAGAGGAGGTGCAGATGAAAGATAGATGCTACCGAAGCATCCAGAGCTTACTTTCTCACATCGCCTGGATCCCTGCTCTAGTTCTGCACAAAGCTGCGATCCATAAAATAAAGTAGACTTTTAAAACCCTGCTGGACTGATGTGAACAATGTGGGTTAAACTGGTTAGTAGGGTTGTGCTGATTTAATCACATTTCAATTTCTTGCCTTTCTTTTTCTAATGATACTGTACTGATAATCCTTTTGGCTTTTTTATTTTTTAATTCTAGGTAATTCTAGTCTCTTAATTTTTTTTTTATTATTTTTTTTTTTTAAATCTAGGGTTTGGGGTCGGTAAAATGTTTTAATTGTTTTAATTACTGGACTTTAAATGGACTACTGGTTGAAAGAAGTCTCTTCTGCTCACCAAGGCTGCATTGATTTGATCAAAGATACAATAAAAACTGTAAAATTGTGAAATATTACAATTTAAAATAAGTGTTTTCTATGTGAATATATTGTAATATATAATTTATTCCTGTGATCAAAGCTGTATTTTCAGCATCATTACTCCAGTCTTCAGTGTCACATGATCTTCAGAAATCATTCTAATACGATGATTTACTGCTCAAGAAACATTTCTAATTATTATCAGTGTTGAAAACAGTTGTGCTGCTCAATATTTTTGTGAAAACTGATACATTTTATTTTTCAGGATTCTTTGATGAACACAAAGATCAAAAGAAAAGCATTTATTTGAAATAGAAGTCTTCTCTAACATTATAAATGTCTTTATGGTCACTTTGATCAATTTAATGCAGCCTTGCTGAGTAAAAGGATTAACCTCTTTTAAAAGAAATGGGATTGGCCTTAAACCTTTGAATGATAATTTAGTGTTTCTATTATTCACAATTTGCTAATTAAGGAGTTTCAATAATCATAAACATCTTAAAAGACATATTACTGGACAAATGCAAACAAAGCACGAGATGATTCGTTAAATCTTGACATGCATTGCCATGTGCGTACTGAGGTAGTTTGCGATGCACTGCACGACTGCTCAGGTTTAGCCGATTAGTACCAAACAATATGATATGCAATGCTATACATGTCAATATTCAATGCATTCAATCCTAGTTAAGCACTCAGTATCAGAAACACAACATGAGCGTCCCGTGCTTAATGGACGGTGTGGAAAGCGTCCTGTTTTGTCATTGAGAGCAACGCCACTGATCAGGCCTGTTTGGAGGAAACTAATCTCTGAAGAAGACTGTAATTGCAGCGTTTTCTGAGTAATTTGATCAAATTGGCTGAAGAGCGAAGGCTGGCAGGGACGAATGCACGGCCGCGGACACAACGGAGCTCCACGCAGCCAGAGACATGATTAGATTTGAAGAGCATGTCCAAATATGTGTCAATCTCTCTTGGAAAGCGTCCAAATGAAATGAGATTCAATTACGCATTCAGGATGATGCAGAGTTGCTCCAAAATGTCTGACTGGTGACTGACTAGAGCCAGCAGAGAGAGTTTGACAGGAGCTGCTGGAGTGGAGCCGTGCATGTGCTGATTTACAGATGAATCAGGACAATTAGTCAAGTATTATCTACAATTTCCACTTGTTTAGCTTTGATATTGTTAGTAGCAGCAGAGATTCGGTGCTTTAGCATGCAACACGTGACTGTTGGACTGACAGCATATGAAAATTCATCTTTAAAGCAGTTTTTAATTGAGTCACTAATCAATTAGTGTAAAAAAACTGTAAAAAAAAAAAGATACTGTTCAAACCTAATCTAATCTATATACACATACATGACGTCTGTTTGTAACATCTGAACATCTGCAAAAATGTTGGACTTTATGCAGGAATTGAATTGAAATGGCATGAATAAACTGGTTTAACCATAGCAAATTTGTATCAGATGTCGTCTGGTAAAAACAGCAATTAACAAAGTAAATAAATGAAATCATTCAATCAGGCTTTACTTGTTTGTACAGAAGCAGGGAAAGAAAAAATAAACAAACAAACCTGCTGTTACTACTACTAATAATACATTTTTATTATTATTGTTGTTTATTATTACTATTATAACTATTATTGTTGTTATTTATTATTATTATTATTATTGTTGTTGTTGTCATGTTTGTTTATAATCACAAATTTTGGCCAAATTATTATTATTATTGCCATGTTTGTTTATAATCAAAAAGTTTGGCGAAATTATCGATTTTTTTGATGATTATATGACTTGGTTTCATAAACCATTGGCATATTAAGTAAATTAATCTGTATAGTCCAAACATTTCAATATTTTTACTGTAAAAGACCAAAGATGACTGAACCCGCACTGCATTACTAGACGTCCCTAGCTGACTAGACGAAGTAGTTATGCCACCATTAGTCTGATTTGTAGTTCATATGAATGTGTAATTTGGTGAGGTGGGTTCTTGCGGATGTAGTCGGGTGTTCGCTGACACACACACACACAGACATTAATAAGCAGCGCTGAGCTCTGAGTGTCAGCGGCTGATCCAGCAGAAAATTGCAGTATTGATCCTGTTGAGATTTGGCTGCATGGCCGTTTTTCCCCACAGGCCAGAGCTGCACTTCTGCTCTCCACAAACCACACGGAGCAAAACACAAGACGAGGAAAAAACTCAGGACAGAAAATACAGTACTGCACTATGAACTGGATTTGTCTACAAGTTCTCATTTGTTATAACAAAATATATGTGCTTTTTGTTTACATTTTGTGGAGGGTGAAATTCGACCTTGACTGTTCACTTATAAAATGTTGTTACAGTCTCTAACTTGTTTATTCATATTTTTACAGTTTTAGAAGAGAAATAATATATTTAATATTAATACTAATTTTAATGTTGAAATTTGATCAGATTTATTGTCTTGAAGTTTTTACAGATTTAGATGGAATATTATTAGGCAAGGAAAGGCAAGTTTATTTTTATAGCACATTTCATACACAATGGTAATTCAAAGTGCTTTACATAATATAGTAATAGATATTACAATAGTAATAATATTACAACATTTGCCAGGCACAAGAACAGTTTCTTCTCCCAGGCAATCCACCTTATGAACAGTTAAATATTCCCACATTATGCAATAAAAATGTGCAATAACCTTATATTTATTTGTTACCACCTCCATCCTAGTACATCCCTGCATCTCATTCTATTCTATTCCATTCTATCATCTATAGCACAACTGTACATACTGTACATTTTTCAATGTTTGTCTATTTATAATTTACATGTGTATTTTTTTCTTTTTTCTTGTCTGTGTTGTTGTCGTCGTCTCTGTGTACTGGAAGCTTATGGCACTAAAACAAATTCGTTGTATGCGCAAGCATACACTGTAAAAAAAAAGTTGAGCGAACTTAATTTTTTTTGACCAGCTTCAGCAGATTTTTGAGTTTGCTCAACTTATTTTTGTGGGAGATTCTCACATTTTTGTTGGATAAACATAAATCAAAAATCTGCTGAAGCTGGTTGCCTTAATTTTAAGTTGGCTCAACTTTTTTTTATTTTTTTTACACAGTGTACTTGGCAATAAAGCTCTTTCTGATTCTGATTCAACACTGCAATAATATTACAACATTTAAATATTTTTCATTTATAATGAAGTTCCATATCCTCCATAAACATTCATCCTCTTCTGAGTTTCATCAAAATGATCAAAAATCACTCATTCAAAGCTGAGGAGAATTAATGGCATTTTAAGCTATGATTCGCTTATGTACAGTATGAACCCTGTCTCAAGAGTTTCACCTAAGCAGATATAAAAATAGATTCAAATGAGTCAATATTTGTCCTGCAATAAGAGTACAGAGCTCTAACATGAATGTATAACACAAACCAAGTGGCTCCACTACCCTCCCATAGTCAATAGACTGTGTTAGTTGTTTCTCCAGTCCTGTGTCCTGTGTTTAGACAGATGCATCTCCAGAGCAAACACAAATGCGCTGAATGCATCAAAATCCTAAACATTTCCTTCTTTGGCCGAGTGTGCGCTAAAACATCAGCACTGCGCTGACTCATGAACGCCAATGAGAAAATGTGACCTGGAAATCTGTGCTGTCAGCTACTTGAGCTCAGAACTACAAATCTACAGAGAGCGAATCTGAGGAAATAAAGAGCGCAAGGAAACGAGGGACCGAGAGCTTATGAACGCCACAGGGCATGAAAACAGAAATGCTGACAGAATATGAACATCAGCGCATTATATTTCATACACCGTGTATGGGAGATTCTTCCATGTGGGGTATTTTGAGTTTTAAAACTTCTTCAAAATATCTATTAATGATGTGAACACATTTAGCAAATTAACAAGTCTGACCACGAGCTTCATCAAGTGGATTTTTGTATGTGATGTTAATGAATGTTTTTCTACTTTTTAGATCAATTTTGAATCAGCCTTGGGTTTCTAACACCACAGATTAGTAGTGTTCACTTTGAATATTAAAACTTTGAATTTTTAAAGAGAAATTTGTTGTTGCCCAATTAAAATGCTCAAATAGCAACCGATTTTGTAACAACAACCAATAACGCTTTCAGCGCATGACTTTAAAAAAAGATAAATAACTGTTTTTGATCTTTTCTCTTGCTCTCAAGTCACTTCTTATTCACAAACAGAATCTCTTTTAGAATACTTATCCACTTGTTTTCTAAAATGTTTGTTAGAATGTTTGTTAATTAAATTCAAATATTTTTATGTTTATTTATTTATTATTTTTAGAATATTTAAGAAAATGATCTGTCTGCCTATTTTATTTAATTTTTTTTTTACATTTGTAATATTTAAAATGTTATTTAAGTGCATACATTCAAAAACGTTATGTAAATTATATTTTAATAGTATACAAATAATAAATTAAGTATAATAAAATGAGTTCTTTATTTTTAATTTAATTATTAAATTGAATTAAAAATAAATGTATTTTTAGTAATATTTAAAAGTTATTTTAAAATAATTTTAAATTACATGTCAATTAATTATTTTTATTTTATACATATTTTAAAATGCAATTCAAATTATACAAAAACATATACACACTCACTTATACATACACACACACACACACACTAGTGCTGTCAAATCGATTAATCGCATCCAAAATAAAAGTGTTTACATAATGTGTGTACTGTGAACTGTATATTTACATGCATATTTCTAAATCATCTATAATTATGAATATATACATATTCCTTTTTCGATCTTTTTCCAAAAGGAGTCTCTGTTTTTTATACATTTCTTAAAAACTACTCCGAGGACAAAACACCCCTATATTTGAAGAATCGCACATGAATCAGCACAAACAAGTGCTGACTTTGCCGACTACATGTCGTGACACCAGCCTGTCTGACTGAATATAACCAGAGCCCAAAACGTCGGCTGTCGGGCGCTCTTTGACCCTGATAAGCGTCAGACACTCGCAGCGCTCTGCCATCCCAGATCTGACCTTCCCACGCTGCATCCTGCTTCCTACTTCCTGTCATGATCCGAGGACACACACTCCACAAAAGCAGACATTATCTATTACTACTTCTGTAGTCAAGTGGCCACATATTAACAAATATGCATGTTTTGAAGAACACAAAATATCTAAAGTCTAGCGTTTTGTCAAGACGCTCGTTTTACAGAATAACCCAGCAGCACATGAAAATGAGACCCTATATAAGAACAAAGCGACACGTCCTCTTGAAATCTCTTTTCCCCGGCAGGAAGGCTTCTCCGAAGCCATTCTTTACGAGCTTTGCCAAAGTGAGTGGCATTATCTGTCACACGCACACACGGCCAGCTCATACCGACGTCTCCATAGCTTATGGAAATGAGCCCCGGCCGCCAATTGAAAACACTAAGAGATGAAATCTGCGAGACAGACACAGCGGGAGAGAGAATTCAAGACACAGGCCTAAATAAACAGCCCAATCACACCGAGACACATCCCAATCATTATGGAGATCCATCTCACTATAAAGAGAACCTATAGTGTGTGTGTGTGTGTTTACTAAAGAAACAAGCCACAAAAAAAGGCAGTGTTTTACAATGATTTCACAGTGAAACCTTATTGCTTTCGGGTCAAAGACTAGACATTTCATTTTAGTGTCCGCATCAAATTCAATTTATGATTTTATATGCACGTAAGGCATGTTAAATGCAAGTATACGGTCTACTTTAATGCTTCAAATAACTTGTGCAAATAACTAAGTCTAAATTTCATGTAAATTTTATCATGAAATACAAACAATAAATGTGGTTGTGATGCTCTTTAGCGTGTTGTGACAGATCGTTGTAGTGTCTCAGTTTAAGCAGCACATGAACTGATCATCTCTTCCTCTTTACTACTAGTTACAGCACAAAAACACGAATGAACATCAAAAGATACAATACAGCGTACGGAAATGTACCACATCTCATGTAAATGCTCAATCAGCGTTTAAGGCGAGACACTGCAGGTGAATAGGGTAAAACATTTTACTAATAGTTATCGCCTTACTTACCTAGTTGATTGATTACATTGATAATTGCAAACATGTTTTGTATTACAAGTTTTCTAAAATGTTAGGTTTAAACATGCAAATGAGGCATTATTTAATGAAATATGCACTAATTTGCATACATTTCTAGTACAAAAATCTAAACACTGGATGAAGTCAGTTTCAAAATTCTTGTTTAATTTTTTTTGACATATTACAGTCAAAAGTTTTTACAGAGGGAATTGTGGGTATCTCATTTTGTCACTCCATAATTCAGAAAATACTTAGAACAGACAGAAAACACTATATTTTGACAATTTTGGGGGGATTAAAATGTTGTATATAAATCAAGCAAATTATATATGAACAAATCCCTCTGTAAAAACCTTCAGGATATAGACAGGAATAAAAATGTAAAGTTTGGTGTGTGTAAGTGCTACTGAAGTGGAGATTTATGGCTCAGTGTAGGGGAAAAAACTCATTTTGAGAAAACGGCCTTTAAAAATATGTATTGTAATTGACACAAATAGATAAAGTGCTATAAAAGAAACACTTAACAGTGTCTTTTGGATGTTTTCGTTCTACTAGTCTGAAAAAACACTTTATGAAAAACCAAAAAGCCCAAAATTTCAAAATTGACAGGTGCACGAAAAAAAAAAAAAAAAAAAGCGTTTTTGCCTGCAGTGTCTCCCCTTAAACTGTGGAAAGATTGTAAACAATGTTTGTAAGAAGGTATTGGCATTAAAATTAATAGTATTTTATAAAATGAAAATTTTACAAACAGATTGAGTGTAAAATGTACTTTGAAACAAAGTAAACCTTACTTGAGTATTTCTCACAAAGAACTGTGTGAAGCCTTTTTTCAAGCAGACCCTACTCCAAATTGTGTTTCAGTGCATGTTAGCATATTATACAAAGAAAAATGTGTAATATGACATTATTTATAATAATAAAAAAACAAATTGAGATTTGTGTGTTTAAAATGTCTAACCTGGAAAACATTATCTGTTAGCAAAATGTTTTTTTTTTTTTCCAGTTTCAATTTGGTGCATTGCTATCAAAAACATCTAAAGAAAAATTGTATATTAATATATATTATATGCATGCAATTGAGCATGCAGATGCAATTTAGCACTGCAATTGCGCAAATATAAAATTATGCATACACTGGGGTTAATGCTGTAGCGTGAGTTTAAAAGTGAAACTTTAAGGCCCGGTTTCATAGACAGGGCTCAGCCTAAGCCAGAATTAAGCCATAGTTCAATTAGGACATTTTTATAAATATGCCTTAGAAAAAAGCATTACTGGTGTTCATCTTAAAACAAAACAAAGGCACTGACATGTTTTAAGATCAGTCAGTGCAAGTTTTTTTCAGTTGAAACAGCTCAGATTTACATTTTAGTCGAGGACTAGGCTTAAGCCTTGTCTGTGAAACTGGGGGTTAGTGTCTGGCCTCTAGCAACTCTTGGAGTGATAAACTGTTGTTTTTAGAAGACTTCAGCAGAAAATCTTCAAGGTCAAGCCCATCTGAACTGCTGCAGAATCCAGTCTAATGAAGACCATCCCGACTGTAAACACACATTTTGTCTGATCTGTGATCTCTCTCTGAACTGGCCCATTTCCACTGATTGTAAGGCAAACGACTGTTACCACATAACCTGCCCACAGACAAGCATTTTTGAGTCTGACATCATTCTAGAGCTGCTGGATTAAATGGGAATCTGCACTCCATGCATTGAAGTGCAGACAGATGAGGTTATTATAATGCAATCCTTGCTTTGTTTTGCTTTTTGAGTTGTTTTTGTTCTGAAGGCTGTAAGTGGTGAACAACTTATCAGTTTTGAATATAAAATATCACCTTATCTGTTTTAACATAGCATTAATTTTCTACTGATATAGGGAATGTATGAACAATGTAAGGTTAATGCACATAAGAAACCTCTGTAAACTTTGGTTGAATCTACGCTTTTCGCTTCATTTCTCTGTTAGCCTTGAATGTGCTCAAATAGAGCTCAAATTCAATGAATTATTAATTCATAGTACGTGTGCACTGTTTTGCATTGTTTATATCTAAACATTAAGGACCCAGAAGCAAGTTTTCCAAAGTAAATCGAGCTTATTCTCAATGTACAACCTATACAATATAATAACTTTACAGTACTACATATGTGATTGCAATTTTATCTCATCTAACTAAGAATTGTGGAAATAAGATTGAAAGATTTGTTTATTCCTTACCTTTTTTGTTACTTTAATGAATTAATACATTTACAATCATTCAGACATTAAATAAAAATATTTTTCATGTAAAATGTTGTCTTTCAATGGAATTGGCTTTGGTTCAGATATTTATATTGAACACATTATCAGTGTTAATGCTTCCCACATCAATTTTAGTAATGCTTTAAAAAAATAAATATTACACAAAGAAAGAAACAAGTGTTAATGATAAATCCCCTGTGATGTTTGTACTGGCTACTGTATACAGGCCACCAGGGCACCATACAGACTTTAAAGAATTTTCAGATTTTCTATCAGAGTTAGTGCTGACTGCAGATAAAGTCCTAATCGTAGGTGATTTTAATATCCATGTTGATAATGAAAGAGATTCGTTGGGATCAGCATTTATAGACATTATAACTCTATTGGTGTTAAACAACACGTGTCAGGACCTACTCATTGTCGAAATCATACTCTAGATTTAATACTGTCACATGGAATTGATGTCAGTGGCATTGAAATTTGGCAGCAGAACGATGATATCTCAGATCATTATCTAGTCTCCTGTATATTCCATATAGCTAAAGCTGTAAAGCCAACTCCTTGTTACAAATATGGTAGAACCATTACCTCTACCACAAAAGACTGCTTTATAAATAATCTCCCTGACTTATCTCAGTTCCTCAGCATATCCAATAGCTCAGAACAACTTGATGATGTAACAGGAACTATGGACTCTCTCTTTTCTAGCACTTTAGATGCGGTTGCTCCTTTACGCTTAAGAAAGATTAAGGATAAGAGTCCAACACCGTGGTATAATGAGCACACTCGCGCCCTAAAGAGAGCAGCCCGGAAAATGGAGCGCAGCTGGAGGAAAACTAAATTAGAGGTATTTCGTTTAGCTTGGCGGGAAAGTACCCTATCCTACAGAAAAGCATTAAAAACTGCTAGATCTGATTACTTTTCATCTTTTCTAGAAGAAAACAAACATAACCCTCGGTATTTATTCAATACAGTAACTAAATTAACGAAAAATCAAGCATCAACAGGTGTTGGCATTTCCCAAGAGCATAGCAGTAATGACTTTATGAACTACTTCTCTTCCAAGATCGATACTATCAGAGATAAAATTGTATCCTTGCAGCCGTCAGCTACAGTATCGCATCAGATAGCGCACTATAGATCCCCTGAGGAACAATTCCATTCATTCTCTACTGTGGGAGAGGAGGAATTGTATAAACTTGTTAAATCATCTAAACCAACATCATGTATGTTAGACCCGATTCCATCTAAACTACTAAAAGAGCTGCTTCCAGAAGTCATAGATCCTCTTTTGGCTATTATTAATTCATCATTGTCATTAGGATATGTCCCCAAAACCTTCAAATTGGCTGTTATTAAGCCTCTCATTAAAAAACCACAACTTGACCCCAAAGATCTAGTTAATTACAGACCGATCTCAAATCTCCCTTTTCTGTCAAAGATACTAGAAAAGGTAGTATCCTCACAATTATATTCCTTCCTAGAGAAAAATGATATCTGTGAGGAATTCCAGTCAGGATTTAGATCGTATCATAGTACTGAGACTGCTCTCATTAGAGTTACAAATGACCTGCTTCTATCATCTGATCGTGGTTGTATCTCTTTATTAGTTCTACTGGATCTTAGCGCTGCGTTCGACACTATCGACCACAACATTCTTTTGAATAGACTAGAACATTTTGTTGGCATTAATGGAAGTGCCTTAGCATGGTTCAAATCGTACTTATCTGACCGCCATCAGTTCGTAGCAGTGAATGAAGAGGTATCATATCGATCACAAGTGCAGTATGGAGTACCTCAAGGCTCAGTGCTAGGGCCGTTACTTTTCACACATTATGTGTTACCCTTGGGAGATATTATCAGGAGACATGGTGTTAGCTTTCACTGTTATGCTGATGATACTCAGCTCTATATTTCTTCGCGGCCCGGTGAAACACACCAAATTGAGAAACTAACGGAATGCATAGTCGATATAAAAAACTGGATGACGAGTAGTTTTTTACTGCTAAATTCTGAAAAAACAGAGGTGTTAATTATCGGACCTAAAAACCCCACCTGTAATAACTTAGAACATTATCTAACACTTGACGGCTGCTCTGTCAATTCTTCTTCATCAGTCAGGAACCTAGGTGTGCTGTTTGATAGCAATCTTTCATTTGAAAGCCATGTTTCTAGCATCTGTAAAACTGCATTTTTTCATCTCAAATGCATATCTAAATTGCGACCAATGCTCTCAACGTCAAATGCAGAAATGTTAATTCATGCGTTTATGACCTCAAGGTTAGACTATTGTAATGCTTTATTGGGTGGTTGTTCTGCACGCTTGATCAACAAACTACAGTTAGTCCAAAATGCAGCAGCTAGAGTCCTTACTAGAACCAGGAAATATGACCATATTAGCCCGGTTCTGTCAACACTGCACTGGCTCCCTATCAAACATCGGATAGATTTCAAAATCTTGTTAATTACTTATAAAGCCCTGAATGGTTTAGCTCCTCAGTACTTGAGCGAGCTCTTATCACATTATAGTCCTCCACGTCCAATGCGTTCTCAAAACTCCGGCCGTTTGATAATACCTAGAATATCAAAATCGACTGCGGGCGGCAGATCCTATTCCTATTTAGCACCCAAACTCTGGAACAATCTACCTAACACTGTTCGGGAGGCAGACACACTCTGTCAGTTTAAATCTAGATTAAAGACCCATCTCTTTAGCCTGGCTTACACATAACACACTAATACGCTTCTATTATTCAAATCCGTTAAAGGATTGTTAGGCTGCATTAATTAGATCAACCGGAACCGGGAACATGTACTCGTTACATCGTAAGTAGAATGGCATCTACGCTAATATTTGTCTGTTTCTTTCCTATTCTGTTTCTCAGTCCGTATCCAGTCAGATGGTGGATCAGCACCAAGAGATGATGTCTACAGCCCTGATCGTCAGTGGAGACCAGGACACCCAGATGACCCCCAGAGACATATCCCCAGTGAAAACCTTGATTGAATACAATAAAACTAAAAAAATAACAAAATAACTAAAATATAATAAAATACCTAACTACATAATACTACTATTGTTAGAAATTGCAACAAAATTAAAATAGAAATATAAACTTTTGAACTGAGGGTTTCGTCTGGTCAGAGGAGAACTGGCCCCCCGACTGAGCCTGGTTTCTCCCAAGGTTTTTTTTTCTCCATTCTGTCACAGAGGGAGTTTTGGTCTCTTGCCGCTGTCGCCTCTGGCTTGCTCAGTTGGGGACACTTAATTTCTAGCGATTATCGCAGATTTGATTGCACAGATATTATTTAAACTAAACTGAGTTAGACAATGACATCTCTGAATTCAATAACGAAATGCCTTTAACTGAAAATTGAGTGTTTAATCTTATCATTATACATTACTGACACTCTAATTTGATACTGTTAAGTGCTTTGACACAATCTGTATTGTTAAAAGCGCTATATAAATAAAGGTGACTTGACAACAAATAAAACTTACTCAGGAATTTAAATAAGATGGGTATTAGTATTAAAAATTTGAGTATTTTTTTAAGCATTTAAAAGGTCCCATGACATGCTGCTTTTTGGATGCTTTTATATAGGCCTAAGTGGTCCATAGTACTGTATCTGAAGTCTCTTTCCCGAAATTCAGCCTTGGTGCAGAATTTCAGTCACTACGAGCCAGTCCCACAGTCAGCTTTCCTTAGGACGTGCCATTCCTGTGTCTGTAGCTTTAAATGCTAATGAGGAGGAGAGAGGCGGGGCAAGGTGGAGGGTGGGTGTGTGGCCTTAACCAGCTTGCGCTACCATGCGCTAATGTTGACAGTGGATGTATCGCAATGGCTCGTAGACACGCAGTCCTTCAAGCTTTTCAGTTTGACCCAGAATCTGATCCGGATGGAGAAGCACCGGATGAAGTTGCAACTCAGCGGCTACAGCAGGACGTCTCCGAATGGTTAGTTTAAAATATTGTGTCTGGATACGGTACTTTAGTTGGTTTGTTTATGTATGCTGTTACAGTTATCATCATGTAGCTAATGCTAGCCTAAGTTGTTGGCTTTTCATGTTGCTCTGATTTGCTATCGTGTACATCCAAACACTGAGCAACTTCGCTTGTTTGCAAGCCATAATGTCTCTCGAGGAAAAAAAAAAAATATTGCACTCACCTCGCACGGTAGTAGCTAATTTTCTCAAAAAAGAAAGGGGAGGTAACCTTTCCCCATATGACGACATAAAGGGAAGATTCCAGATTGGGCATCTGAGCTTTCATTTTCTCAAAGGCGAAGCAGGATACCCAGGGCTCGGTTTACACCTATCACCATTTCTAGCCACTGGGGGACCATAGGCAGGCTAGACTCATATTAATGTTAAAAAACCTCAAAGTGAAATTTTCATGCCATGGGACCTTTAAGAAAATTCTACAAAGTGCGAGTAAATTGTACTTCGAAACAAAGTAAACTTTACTGGGAATAACTAATTAAAGTCGCCGAGAATTGAAAACATGCTGTTAAATTTACTAGAAATTTCTACTCCGAGTAAAAATAGTTTCCTGGATCTTTTTAAAATAAATCCCACTCCAAATTTGTATGTCAGCTGAAAACGCAAAGAAATTAGGTGTAATTTGATGCCATTTTTAATTAAAAATACAAAAACTAAACATTTTCATGTTTGAAACGTCCATAAAAACCTGGTGAGATTTATCTGTTAGCATCATCATTCATCTCAATGGTAATATCAGTGTTTTTTTTTTGTTTTGTTTTGTTTTTTAAGTATATTTAGTAGTGTTCACTTTTCTGAGCAATCATTCTTGAGCATTATGATTTCATGAGTATCATTTGACAGTACTGTACTGGTCAGCTCATTTATCAAGGTCTGTTGTTTATTAAAAAGAACCGTATTAATCAAACTGCCCAAAACGGCTTGTGCATCAGCAGTTTAACGTTATGCTGTGCGCACAGATCTGTGCAAAGCTTTAGGGGACCGTTACTGCAACAACATCCAGACACTTAACGATCAGCTTTATGAGATTTTTGTTGTGGATTTGTGTGAGTCATCAAAAAACATCTGGCTTTGAGTCTACATTTCAGGGATATTTGAAGTGCTGCATCCACTGAAGCAGAGAGATGAGGAGAAATAATTATAAAATGCAATAAACACACACCTGCGAAAGCATTAACGTGGAACTTTGCATCCACCAATATAGAAAATGAGCATTGCATAATAGTTTATTCAGATTTTTGTTTGCATGCATTCCAACAGCGGTTTATGACCAGAATGCTGCAGTGTGAACAGACTTCATGCTTCAAGTCAGACGTCTGACTATACGCGACTATCTGGGGGCAAACTGGCTCTTTTTGAGAGCTGACTTCATCTACTCTGCTTGCATTAATTATTCATTGGGTGTGTGAGTGAATGGAGAGCGATCCTGTCCTCCTGCCGGCTCAGATGAGATGCCGTCTCGCTCTCCGGCCCTGAATAGCAATGCAGTCTGTATCTGTATCTGTCTCCCGCTGCATGCTCGGCTAAACTTACAGACTGTGACGATACTCTTAAGCCGTATTGAGTCCTGCTGACAAAATACAGTCGGATTCACTGCTAAAGGAATATTCCAGGTTAAATACAACTTAAACTGTCCATTACTGGGTAGTAACTGATTACATGTAATCTGGATTACATAATCAGATTCCAAAAATTGAAGTACTTGTAATTAGAGTACATTTCATTTTAAAATGCTCAATCACATTACAGTTACTTTTTATGGATTACATGATTACATATTCAAACACTGGCAGTAAATTATTCATAGTCTTTGCTTTTTATAACAATATAGTATATTTATTGGTAAGTTTAAAAACAAGTTTGATTAAAAAGTAACCTAAAAGTAATCTAAAAAGTAGTGAGAATATATTACCTAAAATGAGTAACCTAGATTACTAATTACTGCAGACTTTCAGTTTATAAAGCTAGAGTGAAAACAGTGTCGGTTTCACAAAACCTGTATTTCTGTCATGTTGCAATTTCTTATATGCATAAAGAAGCATATTTACATATTTTGCATTGTTTGCACAGTTCATGACAATCAAGCACATTTCCACCCTACTTATTGCATTGCATTAATATTTTCTATTCAAAAACAAACGTTAAGATGTTCTCCACGTGGAGACTGTCTTTAACAAAGTTGATTTTGCCAAACTGCATGGAAACCAATGGTTTTGATTTGACCCCAACACCATCATAAACACAAAGTTTGCACAGCCTTTCCACAACGCACCTGTGTCAAAAGTTCACATGCACGTTTATGACCCTAAATGAGAAAAAGACCCAAAATTTCAAGCAGTTTTAAAATCCAATGTGGGCTATTTGACCCCAACTCAAACTGAGGATCTATTTTATACACACAGCAGTATCTAGGATAGGTGCATCTTAAAATAAACAATCTCAATTACTGCTGCAAACAACAACTAGGATATAACAGCAAATCACGTACACTGAGGTACTGCCGTAGTGCTTATGTAGAGATGATTTATTCAGAGGAAGGAGAACACAAAGCTGCACATCTACTGTACGACGCTGCTTCCCTGGAGAAACCAGACACATTTCTTTGTTTATCATCCCATTAGGAGAAACAGAGCGTCTCTTGAGACACCGATGAGCCAAACAGTTGGAACAGACCCTCAGAGGTTCAGTACAGGGACTCCTCACACCTGTAGGCCCCGGAGGGCCCTTAAATAGAAATGTGGATGTACATAAGCGTCTGATGAAAGGTGGGAGACACACCAGATTGGTGTGCAGGAGAGAGAGAGATACAGTATGAACGACACGGTTTATCAGCTCTAAACACTAAAAAATAAACTGTAAAACTGATGCTGTGCAGGATCTCACTGCAATTTATAGCGGCTTTTATATTCATTTAAAGCAGTTTATATATTACAATTCTGTTTTTTTCCCTTTTTGTTTCCGCCATAGGCTAAAAAATAAAGGTAATTGTGAATTCTGTATTTCACAATTCTATGTTTATATCTCAATTCTCTTTGTGCGTTGCCATTCTATTTATTTCTGTTTATACAGTGTATCACAATTCTGTTTATATCCTGCAATGCTCTTTATTTCTGTTTATAGGTCACTGTTTTGTTTATACATCGCAATTCTGTTTATTTGTTTTTTTGCAATTGTTTTTATACATCACAATTCTATTTATATCTCGATTGTTTATACATCACAATTCTATTTTTTGTATGTATTCATCGCAATTGTCTTTATATCTCACAATTCTGTTTATACTTTCTATTCTTGTGTTTATGTCGCAATTCTGTGCTTATATTGCAATTCTGTTTGTCAATTCTATTTATTTGTGTTTATACATAATTGTTTATTCATCACAATTCTGTCTATATCTTGCCATTCTGTTTATGTGTCGCAATTCTATTTATTTCTGTTTGTTGCAATTGTTTATACATCACAATTCTGTGTTTATATCTTGCAATTGTTTATACGTCGCAATTCTATTTCTGTTTATGTGTCACAATTGTGTTTATACATCACAATTCTATTTTTTGTGTTTATATGGTCGCAATTGTTTATCTCTCGCAATTGTTTATACATCTCAATTCTATTTTGGTTTATGCGTCGTAATTGTGTGCTTCTATCTCGCAATTCTGTTTGTCACAATTCTATTTATTTGTTTATACGTCACTACATCACAATTCTGTTTATATCTTGCAATTCTGTTTATACATCACAATTCTGCATTTATATCTTGCAACTACTTTATCTGTTTATCTCTTAAAGTATAAAAAGCAATTATTCACATTCTGAAGCTTTAAAGGTCAACAAAAAAATAAAAATCACTTAAAATGTTTTGATGCATGATTCTCTATGAATGTTCCTATTGCAAAAAACTTTTCTTGTTGAATATCCCATTTCTTGACTTTATTAGGTCAGTAGCTTTTGCATGTGTGAAAACGGAAAGGAGTGAACAGGAAACACTTTCATATTCAATCTGACAATAAACCAACTTCAACGTTTCTGCCATTTGCCCAAGATATATTACCTAATGAAAACTTAAGGTCCAGTTCAGAGCAGAGGGGTTCTGGGCTCTGCTTCTGCACGAGCGCAACCACACCTGCAAAACAACTTCCTGTTTCTGGGTTTCTCTGAAACCACACGACAAACACAGAGAGGGCGGATCACTTCCGGACACAGCCGTTACACCCACCGCCCGAGCAAACCGTTTTACACTGTGTTTGTGCCATATGACTAGCACGCATGCATGAGAAGTCATGGTCGCATAAAAGAAAACACAGCTAAACCATCAGGAGCTAACTTAACTTTTATAACATTAAAGGGGTCATCGGATGCCCATTTTCCACAAGTTGATATGATTCTTTAGAGTCTTAATGAAAAGTCTATAACGTACTTTGGTTAAAATTTCTCCATGGTAGTGTAAAAAACACCTTTTTTCCCGTGTCAAAATCAGCTCTGTTTTCAGTAAGCTGTTTTTTTAGTCCATGTTGCTTTAAACTCTAATGAGCTCTGCTGACCCTGCCCTCTCTTCTGTGGCATGACGAGCAGACTGTAAACTTCCAGTAGCCCCTCACTGCAGAACAAAGATCCAGGGGGTGGAGATGGCTAGGTTTAGGAGTGGGGATGTGTAGGTTTAGGGATCAGGGGGTGGAGACAGGTAGGTTTAGGTAAATGTAAAGTGGGAGCAGTTGGATCTAGATCCAACCACACCCCCTGGATCTTGTGTTCTGCAGTGAGGACCATCTCTAAACTTCAGCCGTGAAACTGGTTAACTAGTACATTATTATGAAAGGCAATTTGCAAAGATTCATAAAAAACACATTATACTCACTTCTTCTGTAGATGAAGCTGGATCACGAATGATTCGTGCTTCATTCACTTCAAAGCGAAAGTAACCTTAATCCTCTGCGTCTTCAGCAGCTCAGATGTCGGGAGTTAATGACGACTACTATATTCATTATTATATCCAACAACAGAGCATCTCAATCGCTTAATCGGAGACATCTAATAATGTATTTAGTAAAATATTTTGGCAAAATATTCAGAGTTTAACCTGAACATATAGTCAAATTATTAAGAAAAATAATAAAAATGAATAAGTAATATATTTCTTAGTAAAATTCTCAAAATATTTAAGTTCAAGTAATAAACTGTATATTCAAATTATGTTTTTGATTTCTCAGCTCAACAGTATGCATTAAGTTAGTGTCATTAACATGAGTATAACCGTGAATACTAGCAGCTGTTTACCAGTGTAACTAGGTAAAACCTGAAGAAAACAAAACCGCTAAATATGTGAAGAACACAAGTCACTCTCTGAAGGCAATTTACTCAAAGCAGCAGCAATGAGACGTGCATTATAGTGCATTATGCAAATGAAACATCATTAGTAACGGTTGACTTCTGCGAGAGAGACCGGGCGGCTTTCATGCCACTTGTGACAGAGTTCAGACCAGACCGGCTTTACAAGTGGACTCATGTGCGCTTCACTGGTCCAAAACAGAGCTCAGAAAGCTGCTTTCAACCAAACCAAACTCTGACGTCAAGCCAAGCTCATGCAAAAACACCCTAATATGCTTAAAGTTAGCCTGAAGAATATGAAAAAGCAGTGGAAATAGGAATGTAAACAGAGCACATTAAATGTAAGCATAAAGGTTTAAAAATGTAAGTGCACAAAATTGATTTAAAATAAGAATATTTCCTATTTTATTACAGTAAACTATTTCATTTTAAAATAAAAATTATACTGTATACACACACACTTATTGGGCCAGATTTACTAACAGCCTGCTCGAACCGTCTTTTGGCGTTAAAATAGTACTGCCAGGTTTTACTAAAGGCGCGCAGTGAAGAATTAGCGCTGAAAAGGCGTGGAAAGAGTCATTTTTGCACCTGAACTTATTGAATATGCATCTGTAGGAATTAACCTTTCAGAGGCAAAATTTATGGGAGGAGAATATTAAAATGAATAATTAAACACGATTTACTAACGTTTGTGCTCGTTAAAATGACTGGTATCTGCGCCATTACTTAACACTAAAAAAAGTATGTCGGTAAAGCAGGCAGTAATTTGCGCTGCTCTTGTTAGATTGCGCTGGTCATTATGGAAATGATCTGGCTACGTCTGTGTTCTTTAATATGCGCATTGTTAGTAAATCACCTGCTGAATTTCTACACTTTTCTCTCACTTCTGCTGACTGTCGTATGCTGGAAGCCCTTGAGTGCCTCTGAGATATGCTACTTTCGAGTTTGTATACAGGAGCAAAAGCAGCAAAGTTTCCTTACTTCTCCTCTTGGCTTATATCTAAGTCCGCTGACATTTTTCTTTACAAATCCTCGTTTTGTGCTTATCGTTTTGTGCCACAGTCAGCGGAAATGAGAAAAAAATTCTGTATTACATTTGAAATATGGATATTTTTCTTACAAAAATGCTCTGATTCACTACAGGAGGCCTTATTCACGCCCCGGAGCCGTGTGAGGCATGTTTTATTATGGATGGACGCACTTTATTTAACGTCTTCTGGACTGTTGTACAGAAACACCCGCCGCCTGCAATGATAGAGCTTAGAAGTGCCAGGACAATTTTTAATACAACTCCGATATGATTCGTCTGAAAGAAGAAAGTCATATACACCTAGGGTGCCTCGAAGGTGAGTAAAACACAGGCTAATTTTCATTTTTGGGTGAACTAACCCTTTAAGTATATGGTAACACTTTATTTTAGGGTCTCTTAACTAGTTGCTTATTAGCATGCATATAACTAGAATATTAGCCATTTATTAGTAGTAATTAAGCACTTATTAATACCTTATTCTACATGACTTTATTCCACATCCCTAATCCTACCCAATACCTCAACGTAACTACTTTAACTATTAATAAGCAGCAAATTAGGAATTTATTGAGGGAAAAGTCGTAGTTAAGAGTGAATAAGTGTTCCCTATTCTAAAGTGTTACTAAGTATATAGTATGAAAATGTAATAATAGAAATGACTACAGTGTGAGATACCTTACTATATTACTACTGTAAAAGTAAAAGAAAAAATATATATGTTTAATAAATATCACTACAGTAAAATAAAAAAATAATATAAATTATATATATATACACACACATATATACACACACACACAAGTATTTTTATATTATTGTATATCTAATAAAAAAAATGTACTACAGTAAAATATAGCAAACTATTTAACTTTAAAATAAAAAATATACACATACTGTACACAGGCTGCATATACACACTTATCTTTAAAAAACAAGTATATACAATATAATGTATACAGTATGATAATAATAGAAATGACTACAGTAAAATATTGTGCTAAACTTCATAACTCCAATAAAAAAGAAAATATAAGCATTGAGTTTTATTTATATAGATGCTGCGTTATAACATTTAATGGCAAGTTTGTCAGCAAACAAAACGCATTATATATTCTCTGACATTTGAAAAGCGATGCTTCATTATTTGTCACTCTGTGTTACAAGAAGTTGAAAACACACTGATGTACAATCATTAACACGACTGCAATTTATTTGCTCTTCGCTTCGTTCTGTAAACAAAGTGGGCAGATATTGTCACTCCCACACAAGCTAAACAGGAAAAATGATTCAAGTCCTTTGGGCTGTAATGATTTCTGTGTACCGCTGTTTCATTAACGGCCTAATTGTGTTGGTAATGAACAAAACACCCTTCCCAAAAGCAGGGCAACGCACTAAACATCCAGTTAATTAAAAACTATTTCTACCAATGTCGCCCCAGTGGAAAATCACTCGCAACGGCTGACTGAACCGAAGACGCCGCTCGCAATCACTGGAACCAGCAGAACATCATCCTGATGAACCGCGTCACGGCGGCTGAAACATGATGCTTCATTTCCAACGCTTTTGCATTAAACAGCATTTCTGTGAAATGTGCTACTTGCATGATTTGCATTCCTGCTCTGATCTTTATTGAATGAAGAATAACTCGAAAATATAATAAACATACTCTGTGAGGCACCAAATCCAATAGAAGAGCTCAAATCAAATCACAAATTCAGATATTTGAATGCATTTTCCCACAGTTTATGTTCCCAAACATAATCACAATGATGTTTAGCAAATAATATTGCATCATGTATACTCATGAAAGGCATGTCTGGGTCACATTTCATCCCAAAAATAATATTTTTAATAAACCTAAAGCTAAACCTATTGTTGGACTTCACTGCTCAAATATTCATTGTATGAATTTTGATATTAAAATCACATTATTTTCAATGGTGATTTACATTAGATTTTTAACAAATAATACTGTCATAAATACATCAAACATTAAAAAAATATATATAAATGTTTTTCACATTACATCAATAAGATGTTTTGCATTACTGAAATGAGCATGCATGATTTTATTTTGATATTTGGGAGAAAAAAGTCTGTTCTTGATTTCATGAGATTCACCCAAACCATAATAATAATAATAATAATAATAATAACAACATAACTGACAATCACACTTGTATAAACATCATATAAACTTGAGTTGAACTGATAATGAAAAACATTTCACAACATGATACGGTACCTGCTAAAATAATAATTCATTGCTTAACAGTTTGTGCTTCTCTTTGAACACTGAATGCGAACAAAAAGCAATCAGAGGAATTAAAAAAAAAAAAATAAAAAAAAAAAAAAAATAATCACGCTTTCAACACTATTGCACAATAGATTTTGATTCTGACCAATCAGACCAGAATAAAAGCACCTCAGAGATGAGATGAAGGCCTAAAGCAATAAGATTCATCCTTTCTCCATGTTCTGGGTTCAGAACAGCTTCATCTACCACAGAGAATTACCTACAACAAGCAAAAACTATGTTTAGAGTGATGCACGTCTAGAGGCAAAACACTGCAGACGGTTACTTACTGAAAGCTAATTTACAGAAGGACTGTTTTATCCATTAAGAATTGACTGGTTCATAAAACATGGGAGTTACATACTAAAATAGAGTCAGACTGGATGGATGGAAAAGTAAAATGGATTTTTATCAACAAGCATCAATGTTTAAGCATTATAAACATACTTTCAATATGTGCTTTTACTATTTTTACTATTATGTCTTATCACACAGACTTCTGTTGTAACTACATGACTGTTAATGTAATTTCTGCATGCTTTCAAAAACAGAGGTACATATCGTACAAAAACAGTTTTTTTTTTTTTTTTTTTAAATCAAGTGAAGTAGATTAAGCTTCAGATGGAGCCGAAGACACAATCATTATTCTTCCACAGCAATAACATCGTCAGTCGTGATCTATGTGACAACAGAGAGCGCAGCGCCAAAGGCTACGGCCACACAAACGGACGACAGGACTGAACTACAAATGACAGAACACCACCGAGAAAAGAGAACGCTGCTAATAAACAGACAGGCCAAAATGTGTAAAAAAAAAAAAAACAGTCCTGTAGATGGAATAACCTGAAGGAAAACTAAGCGAAAAAGCAGTATGACAAAAATCTTCAAAAGCTCCATCCAAAAAGAGTCAGTCATTTTACATCATAACACATGTAAGCTTTTTATTTATTATTTTTTTTATAAATAATTTTAAATATTTATATTTTTATAAACATTCTATTTTATTATATATACAGGTAAATGTCAAATTAGAATGTCGTGAAAAAGTTCATTTTTTCTTGTAACTTATTTCAAAAAGTGAAACTTTCATATATTTTAGATTCATTGCATGTAAAGTTAAACATTTCAAAAGTTTTTTTTTGTTTTCATTTTGATGATTAGAGCTTACAGCTCATGAAAGTCAAAAATCAGTATCTCAAAATATTAGAATATTTACATTTGAGTTTGAATTAATGACCATCCATACAGTATAAATTCCGGGTATCTCTTGTTCTTTGAAACCACAATAATGGAGAAGACTGCCAACTTGGCAATGATCCAGAAGACGAGGATGGTCATTACTGATGGTCACAGAGGGTCATTACTGAAAGGTGTGGCTGTTTACAGAGTGCTGTATCAAAGCATATCAAATGCAAAGTTGACTGGAAGGAAGAAATTGGGTAGGAAAGGGTGCACAAGCAACAGGGATGACTGCAAGCTTGAGAATACTGTCAAGCAAAGCCGATTCAAACACTTGGGAGAGCTTCACAAGGAGTGGACTGAAGCTGGAGTCAGTGCATCAAGAGTCACCACGCTCAGACGTCTTCAGGAAAAGGGCTACCAAGCCACTTCTGAACCAGAGACAACGTCAGAAGCGTCTTAACTGGGCTGTGGAGAAAAAGAACTGGACTGTTGCTCAGTGGTCCAAAGCCCTCTTTTCAGATGAAAGTAAATTTTAGCCCCTACCAAGTATTGAGTACATATACAGTAAATGAACATACTTTCCAGAAGGCCAACAATTCACTAAAAATGTTTTTTTATTGGTCTTATGAAGTATTCTAATTTGTTGAGATAGTGAATTGGTGGGATTTTGTTAAATGTGAGCCTAAATCATCACAATTAAAAGAACCAAAGACTTCAGTCTGTGTGCATTGAATTTATTTAATACACGAGTTTCACAATTTGAGTTAAATTGAAATAAATGAACTTTTCCACAACATTCTAATTTATTGAGATGCACCTGTATATGCATCTATGCATGTATGCATGTATGCATGTATGTATGTATGTATGATGGGTCAACAGTGTAATTATAAATGTAATTACAGAAATTAATTACAGATGTAATTACATATAGGTATTTTTTAAAATATAAGCACAATTTAAGAACACACATGTACACAATAAGTGCATTGTACCAAATTATTAATTTAAATGCAAGTACATAGTAGTTAAGGCCACCTAATATAAAGTGGGACCTTTTTTTTCTAAATCTCATATACAGTATGTGTGTGTGTGTGTGTGTGTGTGTGTGTGTATACGTACACCTGTTTTTCTATTCAGGTGGGAAAACACACAGACTCATGGGGACTCGTGTCACGGTGGGGACCTAAACTGAGGTCCCCACGGGTAAACAAGCTAGTAAATCACACAATGAAGTTTTTTTTGAAAATCTAAAAATGCAGAAAGTTTCTGTAAGGGGTAGGTTTAGGTGTAGGGTTGGTGTAGGGCAATAGAATATACGCTCTGTACAGTAGAAAAAGCATTACGCCTATGGAGAGTCCTCACAAGGATAGCAAACCAGACACGTGTGTGTGTGTGTGTGTGTGTGTGTGTGTGTGTGTGTGTGTGTGTGTGTGTGTGTGTGTGTGTTTGTGTGTGAGAGAGATTGAGAGAGTGAGTGAGTGGGGAGATTTAAGAAAAAAAAAAAAAAAGGTTAGTGACCTAAGCTACCTATTTTTGGAAATGTACCACTATACATGCAGTACAGAAAAATCTCTTCCAACTGACACATTTCGACCAGAGCATGGTCTATAATGCCAGACCGCCAAACCCTCATCAGAACCATGACAATGTCATTGTCTCTTTCTCAAGCGTCTGATTTTCTATAATTAGTACGTCCATAATTACACGGCCAGTGTGTGGTTGAAAAGAGTAGAGGTTTTCAAGCACCAGTTTGAAAGTTGAAGCGATGTACTGAAGCAGACCGCAAGCTTAAAAGCTAGAATTTGAACTAGAAACCCTCCTGAACGCGCAGTGGAAAACTCTGGTCCCCAGCAGAGCGTTTGGCTGGGAGCGGAGCCGAGCGCATGCAGAGGTCACGTCCACCCGTGTCTGCTTACTGGAATCTGATGCAAAGCAACTCGAAATAACAAACATGGAGCTTTGTGCAACAAGCAAAACAAACAAACTGCTCCTTTAGAGACCAAACAACCGGTAAATCATTTGCTTTTCCTGACCTTGATCCTACACTTTAACATTGCGCAACTACTGCTGAAGTTTTCCACGCACTAGATAAATCTTCTGCAATTGCATGAATATAATTTTGATAAAATATGAATCACAGTGTTGCATCTCAACGAGTTTTGCATATTTGAAAAACTCTTGCATTCTAAAAAAATAAAAAAATAAATAAATAAACGCCACAAATATATAGCCTAATATTCACAGAAGCTGAAAGAGGCTCCACAAAACGTCAATGGAGCGACTTGAATTAGATCACAAATTAAAACCAGACATTTTAATGCATTTTCCCCTCAGTTATATTACAGCACATAATCACAGTGATGTTTATTATCGAATTACACTGCAAGTACACTTATGGGCCGTTCACGCAGGACGCATTCCTGCATTCAAAACAACTGGAAGGAGCGCATTAGCATGGAGTAAAAAACACAGAGTTTGACGGGGTCACATGGAAAACCTGGACACTTAAGGGAAATTTTGATTTGGGTTACTCCAGGCCTGGAAACAGTCATGGAAATTACTATAGAAAAAAAACAAAAAAAATTGTGTCATTCAAAGAAGCCTCTTAGGCTCACCAAGACTGCATTTATTTGATTAAAAATACAGTTTAAAAAAAATAATAATAATATTGTGAAATAGTATAACAATTTAAAACAACTTCAAAGGTCATGGAAAATTATGCCAAAATTGAACTACATTTAGCTTGATACAGTAACTTCAAAAAGACAGAAACACACACACAAACAAATACAGTGCATGCGTGCAAAAAAAAATATTGCATGTGTAGCACACATACAAAACAAATGCAGAAGGACTTGAACAACGTGTCCTGTGCAAACAATTAGTGGTCAGACAGTTGGTGGTTGCCCAATTTTAAAGGGACAGTTCACCCAAAAATCATCTGCAGTGAATGGGTGCCATCAGAATGAGTCCCCAAACAGCTGATAAAAACATCACAATAATCCACTGCTCCGAGTGTGTGTTCACAGTGTGTGTGTGTGTACTTGAATGGGTTAAATGCAGAGCACAAATTCTGAGTATGGGTCATCATATCTAGCCACACGCCACTTCATTTTTACTTTCAATAATCAGCCAGTAATCCACACCACTCCAGTCCATCAGTTAACATCTTGTGAAGACAAAAGCTGCGTGTTTGTAAAAAACAAATCCATCAAGACCTTTTTAACTTCAAACCATTGCTTCCAGCTAAAATACGAGCCTATAATCCATAATAACGCTTCCTCCAGTGAAAAAGTTCATCTCCTGTTGTCTCTTACGTCAAAATCCACAAACACGTATTTGTTTAGAACGGTTTTGGCTTCTAACCAATCTGTGCAGATTTCTCTCCTGATTCAGACCAGACCACTTTTTGCACTGGAGGAAGCATTATTATTGATTATGGACTTAAAAATGCTTTAATGATGGATTTGTTTCTTACAAACATTCAGATTTTGGATCTTAAGATGCTAATTGATGGACTGGAGTGGTGTGGATTACTGTGATGTTTTTATCAGCTGTTTGGACTCATTCTGACGGCACCCATTCACTGCAGAGTATCCGTTGCTGAGCAAGTGATGCAATGCTACATTTCACCAAATCAGATGAAGAAACAAACTCATCTACATCTTTGACGGCCTGAGGGTGAGAACATTAAGGAAAATTTATTTTTGCGTGAACTATTCCTTTAATAAACGATGGTGATTGAACTCTTATTCAACACAGAATTGACCAAATATTGACTAATTTTCTAAACGGCCATGTTTCAGCTCGTTCACCAGCCTGTGCAATACATCAGTCATCACAGTTACTGTGGCAACCGAATCTAGCTTATATGTAACCAAGCACTAATCGCATCAAGTTGAGTTTGCCCATATTGAGAAAGGCAAATCTCAGCGGCGCAGGCTCAAATAGAAGAACAGCTGCTTTAATCATGACTCTCGTTTAGCGGCCGCTCTCCATCCCCATTTCAATAGCCAGAAGCTAATTGCGCTCTCCTGCCCCCTCACCATCAGCTCCGAGGCCCGCGGCGTCCTCCTCCGCTCCGAGAAGTGGAACAGGATCTTGGCTTTCCTGAGAGGAAGCGCTCATCAAAGAGCACGGCTCCTCTCCCTCTCTCAGCCTCGGGCCGAGCTCTGCCAAGCTGCTCCTTGTAACTCTATCCATCTCGCAGAGCGGTGAACGCCCATTCAGCATGTCCCAACAGGGGATAAACCCTCCAGTCAGCGCCCCGTGACAAAAGCAGGGAGGCACTGACGAATGAGAGGCCATAGACTCGACAAGCTTCACATGCTCGTGGATGCGAACCGCAAATTCCTCTAGACTTTGAGCTCTAAAACTCATTTCCAACCTTCAGTGGGTGCCATGAGTGCAGCTACAGCCAACTAGAAAAGATTATAAACATGTATCAGAAAAGCACAAGATTTAGCTAAATAAAGAGTTTTTTGCATCCATATATCATATAAACAAGCACCACCTTTGGCTCAAGCATATTATAATAATGAATAATGATAATGAAATTAATGCTGCAATGCATAAAAAAAATTATGGTACTAAAAAGACTTCATTTTATTTATGCAAAATATATTCTTAAATCAATAAGCATTGATTTATGTTTGAATGATGCAAAATAAGCATTGATATTAAAATTAACGCTACATGGCAAAACATCATAATGGTTCTAAAAAAGGATTCATTTTCTTTATGCAAAATATTTTGATATTATATTTGCAAAATAAGCATTGATTTTATTTGATTCATGCATAAGCATTGATTTATGATTGATTTGTGCCAAATAAGCACTGATATTAAAAGTAATGCCACAATGCAAAACTGGCTTTATTTATTTTTTTATTTTTAATTTTAATTTGTTTTTTTACACAAAATGTTGATCTTATTTATGCAATGATTTATGTTTGATTTATTAAGTACTGATATTAAATGTAATTCCACAATGCAAAACATCATAATGGTCTTAAAACAGGATTTATTTTCTTTATTCAAAATATGGTATTATTTATCAAAATAAGCATTCATTTACGCAAAATAAGCATCAATTTATGTTTGATTACGCAAAAAGCACTAATCGTAAAATTAACACCTATGCAAAAGCCATAATGGTCCTGAAACAGGGTTCATTTTATGCAAAATATTTTGATATTATTTATGTAAAATAAGCAGTGATTTGCATTTGATTTATGCAAAATAGCTACTCATTTGTGTTTGATTTATTATGCACTGAAATTAAAATTAAGGCACATCAAACATCAAATGGTGCATTGATGCAAAACCCCATAATGGTCCTAAAACAGGGTTCGTTTTCTTAATGAAAAATATGCTGATATTATTTATGCAAAATAAGCACTGATTTATGTTTGATTCAGGCTAAGCAAGCAGTGATATTAAAATTAACACCACACTGCGAAACGTTATAATAGGCTTAATTTTCTTAATGCAGAATCAGTCTTAAAGTTTGCATTGAAATGTTTTCTTGAGATCCGTTCTTGAGTAATCACAAACGGCTACAATGATGCTTCCAAGAACTAGTTTTAACATCATGTGTTTCAAAATGAGTTTTATTAGGCTAGTTAGATCTGGTTTTAGATTACCTCATCCTTGAAAGTCACACAACAGAAATGAACACTGATTGGTCGCTTTACGTGTTAATCAAAGCATCCGATCCAGTCCTAGCAGGTGATTCTGAGCCAAAATAAACTGCAACTTGGATCAGTGAAACTCTAAGGAGAATATTTGACTTCGTTCACATCAAGCTTACTCACTGTTGATGGTTCCGATGGTTCAAGGAGAACATATGTAAAGTCAGTCCTTGTTTTTGAGTCCTTCGAGCCTAAAGCACACAGCGCTGAACACCTGCTGAATGCAAATTCAATAATATTGGCCGAACAGATTAACTTTGCTTGACAAATGAGCAAAACTACCATACTTCAGCATGCACTGTTTGCCAAGACTGCTAACAAGATCCAAACTCATATTTCAAACAGTAATATACATTATTTCCATCTGTAGTTTCTCCCAAAAGCTAAGAAAAGGATGGCTTTTGAGAGCCATAGCAGTGATTCTCCAGGAGAGCTGATCTTCGTCTGCTGGATTATTAATATTTAATGGTGCTGTTTATGATGATTAGGTCAGACATGAATATGCATGGCTCTGACAGGAGGCGGCGCAGAGGGAAGCCAGAGGCATCCGTGAGGCAAACACTGTGTAAAAACAGCACAACCTAAATAGTTAATTCAGCATGTGGCTTTAATAGCAACACTGCAAACCCTCCATGAATCACTGAAATGACATGCAAGTAGGTCAGTGCAGGTTAATACACATCAACAAACAGGCAGAGTCAACATGCAATTAACGTAAAATCACGATCCGGATGATTATTCATTATTTTGAATTGAAAAGATGGTTTATTTTCACAAGCTTCCTTAGTCTCTGAAACATTTTTCCTTATTTGCTGATTCTCAACTCGCAAAAAATAAAGCCCCGCCCTAAATATGTCTTTGAATATATGTTTTCACGTCAGATTACAAAAGTAAAATGTGCTGTAAAATATGATTTCTCCAGTTGTGAATAAAAAAATTTAAATTGTTCATAAATTATTGGAGTGCATTTCAGTTTTCTACTTAATTTTATGTTTAATTCAATGTTAAATTTAATACCAATTTCGGAGTTTCTACACCAAATGTTGTGAACAACATTTCAGCCATAGTTTAGGCAAAATAAGCATTGATAGTAAAATTAACAATACAATGCAAAACATCATAATGGTCCTAAAATATGCTTAACTGCAAAATATTTTCATATTTATGCAAAATAAGCATTGATTTATGATCGAGTTGTGCAAAATTAGCATTGATATTAAAAGTTAACGCCACAATGCAAAACATCACAATGGTCCTAAAACAGGTACCATTTTCTTTATGCAAAATACATTCTGATTTCTATTTGATTCATGCAAAATGAGCATTGATATTAAAATTAATTCCAGAGCACAGAACATCTATTGGTCCTAAAATAGGCCCTATTTTCGTTTTGCAAAATATGTTGATATTACTTATGCAAAATATGCACGGATTTAGATTTGATTTATGCAAAATAAGCATTTACGTTTGACTAATGCAAAATGAGCACTGATAGAAAAATTTACGTCACAATGCAAAACACTTTAATAGTGAATTTTTTTAACAGCATTTTTTTTTCAGTGTGGGTTGCGAACAATGTTTCAAGTTGACTTCAAAGTCAAACGCACAAAAAAATAATTTGTTTTTGCTGTCGATTACTTGATTTTCCCTTTCATTTTCCACTCCTTTCATAGCAAGGTAAGAAACCCAGTCAAGTAGTGGCTTTCTAAACACCCCGCAGCTCTGGAACCCGTCCAGTGCTTCTGACGCTGTGAAATATGATATCACAATAGAAAATTCAAAGCAGAATTTCAGCTATAGATAGCCACAAAAAGACATTTCAATACGCTCACTGCACACTGGGAATGTACTGTGTTTCTACAGTTACTCATTTCACAAAGTCTGGCTTCAGTAAGTTAGAGAAATCAATGATGTCAGCCAGCTGGACCTTAGGTCTTGAACTACTGCGAAACCATATGAACCTGAATAAACAGCACTCTGACATTTACAGGAGAAATTCACCCGAAATGAGAACTTGCTCATTTTCTCTGCTTCATGTCGCACCAAACCACAATTACTTTTTCTTCCCTCAAACACAACAGATGAAAATCTGAAGAATAGCCTAAAATATAACGAAAATGCTGTCAAGCTCCGAAACATCAACAACAACAACAAAAAAAACACCAGAGTGAAAAAGTACCAAAGTCGTATAATGCTTTCCACGCTTCTGAGGTCAGAAGAGTTTTCTGAGGAACAGACCCAAACTCAAGTCAGTATTCACTGATAAACTCAAATCAGATCAGTCTTTAGACATCGCATTAATGTTGGAAAAGATATTCTTCAAAATTTCACCTTTTGTGTCCCAGTAAGGAAAGTCACGAGGGTTTAAAGAAATATGAGGCTAAATGAATGACAGAATTTTCATAAATTATTATTTTCTTATAAAGATTTGCTATATATAAAACAAGACGTGGATTTGTCATACACAATACCAACTTCAAACTTTAAATATGACAAAACTTATTTTGTCTTATAAAAAAACAATGCAAAAAAAGAAAAAATATATGCATAATGTTTTTAAAATAGAAAATATGATTAAATAAAATATTTATATAATTTATATAAAATAAAATATTTAAAATGTATATACATCTTTTCAAAATTATTTGTACAAAAAAAAAAAAAAGTCTTTATTTTAAAAATTGTATTTAAAAAAAAAATGGACTGATTTTAATGCTGGGGGGGAAAAACAACATTTGGCCATGCAAAACTGGCTGCGTGATGTCAGGGTGTTGCTATGTGATTGCTACAGGACCACATCAAAAGATCCTATATATTCTGCTTCCTATACATGCTGAAAACTACTTAAAGTGACACACATGTTCTGAGGAATCATTCATATCTGGAGCACAAACTGTGTGGCATGCCGAAGTTCAAAGCTTGACATCAAACATCAGCAATAATAGTAATAATAATAACAGCACTGTTTAGTATAAAAACAAAACAAGCACTTTAACAGCACTAAAGCACAACGCTCAAAACAAAAAGCAGCAAAGCAGCACTAAAGCTCATGTTTCGGTAATAACTGAAGCATGTTGGGTGTGCATTTTCAGCTCTCTCATCCCCATGTGAGAGCGAAACTCATTCTGACACAAGAGCTTTCAGTAGCACAGAAAAAACAGCTCTAACGATCATCCGTTCACCTGAAGACAGCAAACCTGCAGCGGCACAGTCGATGCCTGCATTACACATATCAAAGCAAGCAGACCAAAGGTGGCTTTTATCTGGATTCAACCCGGCAGCTTCAAACAACTGCCACACAAACACACCCTGATCAGTGACACAGCAGTCATTATCTGCTCATACAGACTCTGTGGATTCTAGCTTATGGTAAGGAACCAAATGCATGGGGCACGTTGTCACATGTACTTTATATGCAACTTCCTTAGATCTTTGTTGGCAAGTGGTTTGAAATTGTTTTGCATTTCATAATCATTTCAATCTTTCAGTCTTCGTTCAAAGCCTATAATATGCAAAAACAATAGTGTGACAACATGCCCCGCTTCAGGAGTCAATGTGTTAAAATCAGTTTTTCCTGTGCAATAACAGTGAAAATGTTAAGTTTTTCATAGCCAAGACTCTACAGTTTATTGTCTAAATCAATTACTAAGTCGTATTTATGGGATAAATTTCAACTTTTACGTCATAATTATGACATTTATTCCATAATTATGACTTGGTAAGTCACCATTCTAACTTATCTTAAAATAATGTTTTATCTAATCATTTTGTCATAATTCCAACTTTCTCTCAGCATAATGGCTTAGCATGTCATAATTCAACATTTTTATCTCATAATGATAACGTTTTATCGAATCATTTTTACTTTTTAATCCATAATTACGAGTTAGTATGCCCTAATTTATAACCTTTTATATCATAATTTTGACTTCTCACAATTATAACAGAATGTCAAAATTTCATCTCATAATTATGGATTAGCACTGTCGCAATTTTGACTTTTTATGCCATAATCAGGATTTAGTATGTCAATTTATAAAAATTCTGACATTTTATTTCATACTAATAGATGACTTACTATGTGATAATTTATAACATTTAGTGATAATTCCAACATTTTGTTCTCTAATAATTACAGCATGTCATAATTTCGACTTCTTATCTCATAGTTATCACATATCATTGTTCTGCCTTTTTATGTCATAATTTTTAACCTTTAATATCAGAAGTCCGACTTAAATCCCATAAATGATGTTTTATATAATATATATATTTTTACTTTTGACAATTTCGACTTTTTCTCTCACAATTATGACACAGTATGTCATGATTTCGACGTTTATCCCATAAATATGACTTGGCATATCATAATTTACCAAGCTCATGCGGCAGAAATGGGCTTCCATTGACAGCAGATCACCTCACCTCTTTGACTTTCTCCCTCCGCTGAAGCGTCTCGGAATCCGATGGAGTTCCCTGGTTCTTCCCCAAAGCTGGTTTCAGCAGACACTTTTTAAACGCCTCATAGTTGTAAGGGCTCCCGCGTTCCCCGTTATGAGCGGCCGAGGTGACCCGCTCGTCTCTGGCCGCCGGTTCCTGCGCCCTCGCCGGACTCCACTCGTCCTGCGCTCTACTCCCAACAGATCTCTCCACGGTTCTCGCTCCATGGGTCACCGAGGGCTTGCGGCTCACTCTGAGCTTGACATTCGCCCCCTCGCCCCCTTTTAAACCCGCCCGCTGATGCTCTGGATCCCCGGGCATCTTTTTGGAAAGCTCATTGTCGGAGCCCACGGTCACCGCGGGACTCTCGTTCTTGGAGAGGAAGATGCGCTTGAGGCGCACGGAGTCGGGTAGAAAGAAAAGTGCCCCGAAGCACAGAGTAACCAACCCCGACAGGAACAGCAGAAACACGAATTTCTGAGACAGACGAAGCCCCATGCCCGATGCTGAGACACCGGGTAACTTTCGGAGCACCATTTAAACGCTCCACTTAGGCGTTACGCACGACAATACACACCTAAACTTGGTTAGAAAACGCAAGCGACGCGGCTGCCGTGCAAACTGAACTCTCTCCTGGTCAAAGTGCCTAAATCTTCCTGAATCGATCGATTTAAGAGACCACAGGTGGCGTCAACACATTTGCGCGCAACAACAGCGTCATTGCGCGCTCACTGCTTCAAAACCAGCTTCCTTTAGTTTCAGAGCAGTCATGCAACATCTCATCTGCGAGACCGAAATGAGACTTTAAGGTCTTAAATGCCAGAGGTACAAAATGTTATGCACAGACAAAATCTACACAATGTTAATGCCCATCTAAGACACGAAATTGAAACTATATGGACTTAAATGTACTCTATCAAGTTAAAGCAGGATTTAAGTAGCATATAATAATATGCACAGCCAAAAGACATTACATTAATGCATATTAAAACGCAAGCAAAGTGCCAGAAAATGGCAATGATGCTCAACTGGTAGACGAAATTATGCGTTTATGAACATTAATGCACTTTTAAAAAGTTAAAGCAGCATTTGTGAAATCTATATTAGTATGCACAGCCAACATGTGTCAGTAATGCATATTAAACACCTTATTAGGCGAGCAAATGCCTGCAAACACACTGAAGATGATGATGATGACGCTTTATGAACTTAAAGCAGCATTAAAGTGGCCAATAATGTCATGCATGTATCACACATCAATCACAATACATGCTACGTCCCTACAAACCCACAGATTTCTGAAGACGATGCGCAACTAGAAGACTAAACTGAAGCTTTATGAACGCAAATGTACTGAAAGCGTCACAACCATGCATATTAAAATGCCTCAAAAGGCAAGCATCAACGTGGTTACGCACAACTGCTTTCTAATGATGCTGCTGCTGCTGTTGATGATGATGATGATGAAGACTCATGGCCAAACAGAGCAACACTGAAGTTTAGTGAATGAAATAAGACGCATCTCAGCCGAAAACCCCCAAAACTGCAACATCATGGGTTATTTCACAACATCTATACGTGTTTGGCACGGTGCACACCACTCCAGGACACAAGAGCTGGAAAAATACATCCAGAGATCAAATCAAGAGTGTCAGCGAAGCGACGAGACGCCGAAATTCAGTCCAAGTGTTTGTAAAAACTGTTGGTTTAAGCGCCGTGCATGCTCAAAACTCTCCCGTGCTCCGAAAGTCTACGTCCAATGCGTGAAGAAGGATGTTTGTGCTCGTAAAACGTGATCGACAGATGGATGGATCATTCTTCGGAAATGTAACCTAATGAAAACACGCCGTATCTTCTTCCCATTACCGCGCGTTCTCTTCCGCGCTCGCCTGCTTTATCGCCAGAGAAGAACGGAAGAAAATAAACGCCGATCGCTGCGGGCTAGTCTCGCGGTGTAAACGTCTTGATATGAAGCCGTTATGATCCGCAAACAGAAGGAGAAACAGAGCTCTGTGACTCCACGACTATCCAGGGCGGTCTGCTGCAAACGCCTTTGATCAGCAGCAGCGGTGAGCGAGGGGGAGCGAGTCATTAACCAACGCGCCCAACGCGCGCAAGAGCGAGCCGAGACATCCACCGTGTGGCGGGTTTGGGAAGTCAACTTGGAGAACGGGGCTTCTACGCCATTAAAACAAAAAGATACATTTGTATTTGCAAATGGAATTATATAAGTGGTAAGTTTTACCAGGTGAAAAAAAGTGCACTTCCATAATGTACTTAAAGTGCTCTATTTTCACGCACTAATTCTGTACTTAATATAGCCTACTAAAAATGATTCTTAAGATAAACCTACAGAGGTTAATTAAAAGTATTTTTACTTTACTCAAGTAAAAGTATCAGTATTTTATCAGTGTTTTTCTCTGGAAACCTTTTACTTCGCTACATTCCAAATCATAATGTCATCATTTTTACTGCACTACATTTCATAAATAAAAGTTGTTGTTTTTTTTCTACCTTTAATACTTAAGAACATTAACAGCATTAATAGCAAAACTTTGTTACTTTTACTTGAGTAAAAGTAAGAAAGTACTAGATTTCTAATGTGATTAAGTATTAAACGATATTTAATATAAAACGTGGTGCAGTAAAAAAGTGCAATGTTATGCTTTGGAATGTTGTGAAGTAAAAGTTTTCTAAAGAAAAACACTCTGATAAAATGTACTTTTAAATCATCTGTCTAAGTTTACTCAGCTGTGCTATTTTGGGACGCCATGAATATGAACTAAAATGCACTTTTAACATACTATCTCTGTATTTAAAAAAAAAAAGTATTTTACCACTTGTAGTAGGCCTACATTTTGGTGACTAAATACATTTTTTAAATACAGAGATAGTATGTTAAAAGCTCATTTTAGTTTACAGGTGCATCTCAATAAATTAGAATGTCGTGGAAAAGTTCATTTATTTCAGTAATTCAACTCAGATTGTGAAACTTGTGTATTAAATAAATTCAATGCACACAAACTGAAGTAGTTTAAGTCTAATTGTGATGATTTTGGCTCATATTTAACAAAAACCCACCAATTCACTATCTCAACAAATTAGAATACTTCATAAGACCAATAAAAAAACATTTTTAGTGAATTGTTGGCCTTCTGGAAAGTATGTTCATTTACTGTATATGTACTCAATACTTGGTAGGGGCTCCGTTTGCTTTAATTACTGCCTCAATTCGGCGTCGCATGGAGGTGATCAGTTTGTGTCACTGCTGAGGTGGTATGGAAGCCCAGGTTGCTCTGACAGTGGCCTTCAGGTCATCTGCATTGTTGGGTCTGGTGTCTCTCATCTTCCTCTTGACAATACCTCATAGATTCTCTGTGGGGTTCAGGTCTGGTGAGTTTGCTGGCCAATCAAGCACAGTAACACTATGGTCATTGAACCAGCTTTTGGTACCTTTGGCAGTGTGGGCAGGTGCCAAGTCCTGCTGGAAAATGAAATCAGCATCTTTAAAAAGCTGGTCAGCAGAAGGAAGCATGAAGACTCTGGGACCTTGATTTCCAAATTAAATGCAAAATTTACTTTCATCTGAAAAGAGGACTTTGGAGCACTGAGCAACAGTCCAGTTCTTTTTCTCCACAGCCCAGTTAAGACGCTTCTGACGTTGTCTCTGGTTCAGAAGTGGCTTGGTAGCCCTTTTCCTGAAGACGTCTGAGCGTGGTGACTCTTGATGCACTGACTCCAGCTTCAGTTCTCTCCTTGTGAAGCTCTCACAAGTGTTTGAATCGGCTTTGCTTGACTGTATTCTCAAGCTTGCGGTCATCCCTGTTGCTTGTGCACCTTTTCCTACCCAAATTCTTCCTTCCAGTCAACTTTGCATTTAATATGCTTTGATACAGCACTCTGTAAACAGCCACACCTTTCAGTAATGACCCTCTGTGACTTACCCTCTTTGTGGAGGGCGTTAATGATCGTCTTCTGGATCATTGCCAAGTCAGCAGTCTTCCCCATTATTGTGGTTTCAAAGAACAAGAGATACCCAGAATTTATACTGTATGGATGGTCATTTATTGAAACTCAAATGTAAATATTCTAATATTTTGAGATACTGATTTTTGACTTTCGTGAGCTGTAAGCTCTAATCATCAAAATTAAAACAAAAAAAAACTTTTGAAATGTTTTACTTTACACGTAATGAATCTAAAATATATGAAAGTTTCACTTTTTGAAATAAGTTACAAGAAAAAATGAACTTTTTCACAACATTCTAATTTATTGAGATGCACCTGTATATTCATGGCGTCCCAAAATAGGACACTTAGATGATCTTAAGTTTATCTTAAGAAGTACTAAAGAATCACTTTTAGTATATTAAGTACAAAGTTAAAGCATGAAAATAGAGCACTTTAAGCACATTATGGAAGTGTACTTTTTTCACATGGGTTAGCATTGTATATGTTTCAGAAGACCGATTCATTTTAGCCCAAATCGGCGGTCGATTAATCGATTCAAAAACCCAATTCACAAAAAGCGTTCCCAGAACATTTGATATTCATTGCAAACTTGCCGTGTAATCATTATGTTTTCAATATTTTAGGTTATGTAGAAAAGTTTGTTTATTGTCCAATATATTGCTACATTCATTTGATCTGTATTCAAAAACTATCAAAATATCGAAGAAAAAAAAAAGGGAAATTTAAAATATGGCATCTATTGTGGCGAATGTTGCCACAAGATGCTTAGTGCGCTCCTCATTTGCGAGTCACACTCATGGTCTTCACGGTCAAAAGTGACCGGACACCTCAAATGTAACTTTTGTTTTTCTTCAGTAAAATCAATCTAATATATTTTTGTTCAATAATATTTTTTCTTTTGTATTTTGAGATAATTTTATGCTACTAATTAATATTTATGCAATAAATTTGTCCCATTGAAAATAGTACAAACATTTTTTTTTCTAATTTTTAAAAATAATTTCTCAATTTATGCAGTATTTCAGATGAAAATATACACTAGGCCTTTAAAATCCAATTTTTGAATGCAGATTAGCACCTCCTGGTGTGAGCAAAGAAAGAAAAAACATGTAATTTCATGGTGTAACCACTAGTTTCCTATATAGGAGAGGCTTGTAAATTCCCTAGTTGTTTTTAGACATACTTGTTTACTTTTATTAGGCTGTGGATTTAAATGTATATTTGGGCATTCTCAAAGACTAATTTTTGTCAAGGTTTTTTTTTTTTTTTTATGTTTTTTTGCAGTATTATTATATAGGTTATTGCATATGTTTTTGCATTATTATTACTACAGTCAACCCTGAACACAGAAAGCATTTTGTTACACAAAACATTAAAACTTGAACAGGGATGCTTTATAAGAGCCTAATCCTTCTGGGTCTGATCTGATTTCAACCTCTTATTTCAGTCTTCTAACTCATTTTGGCTATATGATTATAGCCATACCAATTCATTTGAGTGTGTATAACTGTGTATGTGTGTGTCTGTGAGTGCGTGTGAGTGGATGTATCTGTTTTACACTCTTGATGTTTTAGAGTATAACCCATTCCTTGCTGTCCACTTTTTTACTGTATTGTAGTTGAATTATTGATTTTATTTGACATGTATTCTGTGTTACAATCACACCAGTTCATAGGTATGTGTATACAAGTGTGTGAGTGTGTGTGTGTTGATTTTGCACTCTAGATGTTTTAGAGTTTCACCCCTTCATTGCAGTGCAATTTTTGTCTGCATTGTTGGGGATTTGTAGATTGTACACACAAAAATGTTCTGTATTTTCATTCATTTCCTATGGTCGGTCATTTTTGACCGAAGACCATGAGTGATTTTTTTATTTTTACGACCACTTAGCTTTTTCGAATCATGCCCTTCACATACCAAGTGCAATAAAAGTCACATAGTTTCCTATCATTCTGGTGAAGCTACGATTTTAAAAAATTCAAAATGTAAAATTCTCCGGTCAGAAATGTGAAAATTAGCCATTTCCGAGTGGACATCACAACTCTTTCACCATAACAAGTGCGGCATCAGAGATTTTCTGTTGCCAAGACAACTCTGGCACCTTTCTTAATTTTCCTTGTCAACGAGAATTATATGCATGCACAGTACCATCTTTGCGGTGACTCCCACCACAATAGACGCCATATTTAATTTTTCCCATAAACAGTCTGTCCAATGGGTTGTACTATGGCATTATTGTGAAAAAACATACCTGTGTGAAATATTTTCTAGTGACAATCGGCTTTGAAAAACACATGCTCGATGGCTCTGCACACACATTTAGCACTAGATGGCTAAACAGATGCAAGACTAATTCAGAATGCGCACACACACAATTCAATATGCAAATTAACTCAAAAGGTACAAAGTAAAGTGATTTCAACCATTTTGCACAAGAAAGTAATGCATAATACCTGCAGTTCTCAATCCTTCCCATTCATCTCAGTGGATGTTTCTTGGCTGGTGCAGAACATACACAATCTACCATCTCTGCTCATGTGCTCAGGTTGTTTCGAGTCAATCACCTGAACTACATTTCCATGTTACAAATCACTATAGGCCACAATTAAATATAGGTCTTTGATAACTATTGGCATATTTCGACAAAATACACAAGTAATTTTGAATGGTTGGCAATTGGCCTAAAGAAAAAAGCTTTTTCTAAATGCAGCCAATGGGCCTTACAAACCAACCAAGCCAATCAGATGACAGCAAAACTCAGCACTGTCTGCTTTATATGATCTTAAATGTATAATTAAAACAAAGTTTGAATCTAATCCATGCACTGCTTGTACAATGTGTAGTCACTCCTCTGACACTTTGTCTAGGTTTACCTCGGTTTAGCTAAGCGAAAGATTCACAAATTTAAAGCGTATAAGCAACACCAAATCAAGGCAGCGATCAATTCAGAAATGGAACAGATTTTCCAATCAAACCAGACAGAGACAGAGAGCAGTTTTCCTGCAACAAAACAAGACGAATGGTCCCGATTAATCAGGTGTTGATCATTAAGAAAAAACAACTAACCACAGCAGAAACAAAGTTAGTTAAAGGAAAGGTCAAGAAAAAAAAAGTATAGTGCAACCGGCAGCAGAAAATTTCCATTCGCTGCTGATTGTTCAGGTCTCACGGGGCGGATGTTTACAGGTCATTCCTAATGGGAAATGTAAGCTTATTTCCAGCACAGGATGTTTAATTCAGATGAATAGGAGATTCAGAGAACAGACACTGTGCAACGACCTGCTTTACAAAACCTCACCACAATAAAATGATGCTTTGATTGCAAATATGATATTTTGGAGACGGTAGATCTTCTCTTTCTTAACATTTTCATATGCACAAGACATATGAGTGTTTGGTAGACAGTGAAAAAATAGCAATGCTCCTTATTTATCATGAATATATTTCAGTAAATAACACTGCATATAATTCATCCTCCTAATTTTCACAAGAACTCAAAATATGATGGAAAAACTATGTTTAAAATGAAAATTTGCTAAAAAAAAAAAAAAAAGTTATCTGGTGGGCCATGCAAAATGTGGATGAGTTTGTTTCTTCATCAGATTTGGATAAATGTATCATTGCATCACTTGCTCACCTGTGGATGCTCTGCAGTGAATGGGTGCCGTCAGAATGAGAGTCCAAACAGCTGATAAAAACATCACAGTAATCCACAGCACTCCAGTCCATCAGTGAGAGGACAAAAGAAACAAATCCATCATTAAGACTTTTTTTCATTTCAAACCATTGCTTTCAGCTAAAATACGAGTCCATAATCCATAATGACGTTTCCTCCAGTGAAAAAGTCATCTGGTCTGAATCAGGAGAGAAATCTGCACTGATTAAATACAAAGCTAAAACAGCTCTTAACAAATATGTGGCTGGTTTTTGATGTGAGAGACAACAGGAGATGGACTTTTTCATTGGAGGAAGCAATATTATGAATTATGGACTCATATTTTGTTTGTTTGAAGTTTAAAACGTCTTAATGATGGATTTGTTTCTTACAAACACAAAGCTTTTGTCTTCTCAAGATGTTAACTGATGGACTGGAGTGGTGTGGATTACTGTGATGTTTTTATCAGCTGTTTGGACTCTCATTCTGACGGCACCATTCACTGCAGAGCATCCATTGGTGAGCAAGTGATGCAATGCTACATTTATCCAAATCTGATGAAGAAACAAACTCATCTACATCTTTGATGGCCTGAGGATGAGCACATTTTCATTTTTAGGTGAGCTATTCCTATAAAACACTGAATTAAGGATGTCTGCCGGAAAGGGTTTCCCTCTGGGCATGAATTGCAAATGTTTCCCAAATGCTCAGTATGAAGCATAAAATACTCTCTATATGCATACTTTCATTTTAGTAACGGTCTGATTCATCGTTTGAATATCTCAGTAATGGGATCTAAATATCATAGAGAGACACTTATCTCGGCACTCAAGAACAATCTGAGGCAAATAAGCATATCTTGATGCAAATAGGTCACATTAATCTCAGCAGCCACATCAAGATGGCAAGCTGCTGAGTCACAGCAATTTAGCAGCATCCAAACAAGAATAAATAAACACCAAGTGCTGCTGTGTGGTCTAGAGCAATTTCACTCGCTTGAACTTCGCAGGAGAGTCTGGCATTACTCAGAAACACATCAGGATTATGAATGTTAAAGTGACGCAGAGTCTGGCTGGTTTATTTTAGTGCTCACGGTCCTTAATCAAAAGCATACGAAATGATAAAACACAGAGCAATTGCTCAAATATCACAACTTTCCATGAATAGTTGCAATGTGTTTAACAGCATTCGATGCAAAATGAAAATTCGAAAACCATTAGGTTTTGCTTTTTATGTATTATTGTAAAGCATAAAATTAATCTATGAATTGTAGGTAGTTTTAAACACATTAAATGCCTGTACTTCCTGTACAAATGTGAGATTTTGGCCTGTCCCACCTCACAAGTCTTGACTTTCTTGACTAAAATCATGAAAGATTATAGTTTTGATAGAAATTTAATTTAGTAATTCATTCTAGCAAAAATTCTTAAATATATATTTAAAAGACCTTATATATTAGTATATTTTAGTAGGCTATAATTAATATATTACTATAGTTTTTTTTAGAGATTTTGAATTAGATTTTATGTTTATATTTTTTATTTTCATTTTAGTTAAAAGTTTTAGTAATTTTATTATATATATATATATAATGAAAATGAGAAATGCTGCTGTGGCAACAAACTGTGATAAAATCAATTTTATTTCATTTTTTTAATGTAATGAAAATTATTTTTATGTTTTAGTGAATTGTAAAAAGCCTTGTGGGGAAAGAAATAATCTCATTAATTTTATTTTATTTTATTTTTTATTGTGTTGACTGCTTTTTTATCAAACTCAAACATTTAGGAAAAATATCAAATATTATCTATAACTGAAAATCAACATTCAAATAGTCTAATTTAGACTAAACACACAAACCTTGTTTTTTTATGAATGTTTTTTAAATTTGATGTTTATCTGTTGTCCAATTGCTAGAAAATAACAAATCAGGGTATAAAAGTGTATTCGGACAAAACATGGCAAACCTCATATAAAATAAAGAAAACAAAGCTCATGAAATAATGAGTTTGAGACTGATGATATTTCCAAAAGGTTAAACGCCTCATTTATTCAAGAGCTTCAGGTCATTTCTTTTTTTTTTTGCTCCAGCTGCAATGAAACAGCAGCGCCCTCTGCTGCTCGAACCGTGCATTTACATCCCAACCTCACATTCACATCAAAGAGAAAGCAATGCTTTTAGCAAATGAAAACTTTATTCATGTATCTTTGATGACCATAAATGTTAGTTCCCAGAATGCAAGAGCGAAATGCTGAAGCGTCTCGACAAATACAGTGAATCCTTGTAGTGCTACACTTGGATTTATATATATATATCTCTCAAATCTTATATTTAGATTTCATTTATTTTGTGTGTGTGTGTATATAAAATAAACATTTTATTGCAATTTCAAATGACAATGAATTAATCCAGTCAAAACAGGAGAGATAAAGGACATGAATAGATTATATAACAGTAGATTAATAACATTCAGACAAACTCAGCTCTCATATTTGGACCCACAACAAATAATCGTTCCTACGAGTTAAAAATCCACATTAGCCCATATAAAATCAACCAACACTTCTCAACATTACACAGAGAGGTAAAGTCTGTGTGCCTACTGTAGTGAATGTTCACTGAACGATGGCTTAATTATTGCTGCATTTTAAAAATGATTTGTTTTAAAGGTTGTTCATGATAAAGTGCTTTAAACGGCCTCTTAAATCTGCGTTTAGAAACAAAAGAGGAAGCTGAAAGCTCACGATTATGAAACAAGATGTTTAAGCACAAATTAACCGATTGTTTCTTTGACTTGTATTTGGGTAAACATAAATAAGAGCACGTAAATAATTCATGCACATCATAGCTTTATAAAGTAATTTCATTTAGAATTGAAGCATGTTTGAGAGCAGTTACAGTTCTTCAGGATGATCCATAATCAATAATGCAACAGCAAAACTGAGAAAAGACCCTGAAACTTAAGCAAAAGTTGAATATTACAGGTACAGAGTGTCATTTTTTGTGCAACCCGAACAGAACTGAAAATAAAAGCAGTTGAATGCTGACATAAGTCTTGAATGCTCATTTCAAACCATTTGAAGGTTATAATGATGTGAAAGTTGAAAGCATGGCTCGTGGCTTCATGTACAGACATATTAACATTCATTTCAGAGAGCAATGGGTTTGTTCAGTCTTTAGTTTGCATTTGAGTCCCGTCATCACAAATCAGATGAAAATGAGCTCAGGTTATTAAACTCCTCATCTCGAGTCTGCAGCCAAACAATAAGCACCAAAGACAAGACACGAGAACATGGTTTATCAAACCAGCTGCGTGGATAAATAAGCTTTCATAATTACAAACGGCATGATCTCACAGGCAGATGAGCAGCAGTTTAAAGCTACAGCATGCACAGAAATAATGTAAACGCACAGAATCGTTCATGTGCTTCAAGATTAAACTCTGAAAACAAGGCAGAATTATGCAAAACAAGCGAACATCAAGTACATGATGTCTGTATAAAGAGGCTTTATGGTGAATATGATTCAAAAAATTACACAATAACGTTAATCAACCAAAAGAATCAGTGGCAAGCAATTAAAAAAAATAAAAATTAAATAAAACACAGACAAACAAAAAGCAAGCTGACTTATTAAATATACAGAATACCATTAAAACAAACTTCAGAAACAACAGACAAGGGCAGATCATTGGCATTCAGCTTCATGTCAAAGACAAAGAAAATTTTAAAGAATATTTCATTTAAAAACGTAAATTCTGTCTTTATTTAATCATCCTCATGTTGATACAAGCAGGTTAACTCAAACTAAAATCATAAAAAAAAGGTTACTTAAAATATAGTAAACTTTAATTGAAATAAAATAAACAGATAATTTAAAAAAATTATATACATTTTGTCAGCTAATTTATTATTTGAATTTAGTTTAATTTGATGTACTAAAATAACTAAAACTAAAATAAAAATGAATAAAACCTACTTGTTACTTGAAAAAGTATATAAAAATATGTATATTAAAAAAACATTTCTTTTGTTTCAGCTAGACACCAAGGCAAAATGTATCATTTTAATTTAGTTGAACCTGACGTACCAAAATAACTAAAACTAAAATTAAATTAAATAAAGACTATATAAATGTATTTAAAAAACTAACAAAAACAAAACTAAAACCATAAAAATCGTTAAATGAAATAAAAGTAAATGTTGACTAAAATAAAATATAGAAAACACTCTTTACTTCAGATAGTTTCCAAGGCAACACTTATCACTGCAATTTAGTTTAACTTTATGAACTAAAATAAAAATTAATAATAAATACTAGTTAAATTTAAAAAAAAAAAAAAAAAACTCCTAAAAATGACAAACACAACAAAACTACTAAAATGAAATCAGAAAAATATAAAAGAATTTAAAATATTAGTAGAAACTATAGTAGTATCTCAATGCTACTAGCAGTAATAACACTGGTTCCAAACCAATATGCTCCGTTTTTTTCCCATAAAACACAAAGCTGCATAAAGATCTTTCAAAACTTTCAGGCTTATAACAAACTAAGGTTGAGTAAATAATGACAGAATTCTCATTTTTGGCTGAAATATTCCTTTTTAAATGTTCCCCCTCTCCTGATTGATGTGAGTACTACAGTCGAAACCTGACATCAAGGCGACTCGTCCTCTGCTCTGCGTTTACATCGCATAATGACGGCTGTGAACACTCGTCAGACACAACAGGGCAGGCGAGACCAAAACCAGCATCAAGTGCATGAACTTCAGCGAAGGCCGTGACAAATCTGAGGAGGAGACGCATCTCTTCTCAAAGGCAAAAGTAAAAAGCTAAATAACTGGTCAGTTAGCGCTGTAATACTTCAAAGCAGAATATAGACATCTCTGGACCTTTAGAGTTCACATCTGTAAAATATATAGATATGATTTTACCACATCTCACATTAAAATAAGACTAATCTAATCTCTGTGCATGCAAAAGACTTTCTGATTTTGATATATTATTGATTCTTTCTAAAATATGCAATGCACCTCCAGAGCAGGATCTCGGTTGCAGGAGAATCAAAGGCCAGTGTTTTGATACTCGCGGTGCAAGGGCTATAAAGGGAATGATTCATATAATTCATACTTCAGACTCTGCATAGCTCTTTCGGGATACAATCACACTGTTTGGGGGTCATGCAACTCAAATCAACATTTCCGAACCCGAACCTGCGTTTCCATCACACCGGCAGTAAAAATATTTGTGTGTGTGTGAATGCAGAGCTACATGGTGAAGGGTTTCAGAAAAATGTTCATCTGCAGGTATTAAAGGAACAATTCACCCAAAAATAAGATACAGTATCCGTTTTCATTTACCGGCTTCAAGTGTTTACTACGGAAACCCATTTCTGACAAATGAGGGGGAAAAAAGCATGCTTTTGTAAGTCATAATTATGACCGAAGTCAAAATTATGAGACAGAAAGTCACAATTACAAAATAAAAATGTGAAATTATGGCACAAGTCGTCATGACAATTTTGATCTCATAATTTTGACCTTGTGTCCTAATTTCCACCTTATCTCATAATTATGACTTGTTGCGTGCCATAATTTATGCTTTTTATTTAATAATTTTGAATTTGTAGGTCAAATTTGACTTTGCCAATTTCAACTTTTTATCTCATAATTTCAGCTTGGACAATTTCAACTTTCTATCTGATAATTTTGACTTTGTAATAGCTTTTATCATAAATTAGTATGTCATAATTCTGACGATTTATGTCAATTATGGCTTATCTCATAATTATGACTCAGCCTCCCTGACAATTTTTACTTTTTATCTCAGTTTTGACGGTCATAGTTTCCACTTTTTTCCCTCATACCTACAGTATCACTTAGCGTGTCATAATTATAACTTATCTCATAATTATGACATAGTAGCTTACATTTTGACTGTCATAATTATGACCTTTGTCTCATAATTATATGAATTAAAAGTCAAAATATGAGATGTCATAATTATGGCTTCTTGTCTCATGATTGTAACTTAATATCTCATATTTTGACTTTTTATGTCAATTATGGCTTACTGTCTCATAGTTATAACTCAGTATCTCATATTTTGAAAATGTATGACTCTCAATGTTTACTTTTTTCATTTCATAGTTTTGACTGTCATAATTTCCGCTTTTTATCTTATACTTATCACTTAGTGTGCCATAATTGTGACCTTTTATTTCATAATTATGACTTAGTATCTCATATTTTGACTTTGTCATGATTATGACTCATCTCAGAATTTCTTTTTAATCATACAAATCTTAGTGTCAATTTCGACTTTCCTCAAATTTATGATGCACAATATGAGATATTATGCCATAATTATGACTTTGTCTTCACAATTATGACATGGTATCTCACATTTTGTCATTATTATGATTTACCATGACTTTCTGTGGCAGAAATGGGCTTCTATAATCATATGACCTCAGAAGAATTGGAATATAATGTACAGAATCATAAAGACGACAGTTTAGATACTTTCATGATGCTTTGTGGGAGACCGCCAGATGGGGTTACCATGAAATTTTATGGAAAAGAGCTGCGTCAAGATAAACATTTGTCTTTCCATGGGAAAAAAAACCCGCATATGGGTTTGGAATGAAATGAAGAGAGTAAATAATGACAGAATTGTGTTCTTTCTGCATGAACTATTCCTTTAAAATCAAGATTTGCTGATACAACGGTCCAGATGTTTTTCAGAGTGGTCATGACTGGTCACCAAAGCGCTTGAGTGCATTTAAAGGGAATTAAAGACTATTAGACCAAAATGTTCTTTGATATAAAGTACAAGCAAAGAAAACAGGAAACACGATCACAACCAATCAAACTGGTCAATCAACTTTTTGGTGCAAAATAAAGCCTTTACATATGTAAATCTCTTGTGCAATCACAATGAGTATATAGTTGTTTCTCAGGTTTGTTATGTGCACTGCAAATGGAGCGTGACTTAAATGGTCCTCCACGTGTGGGACGAAATAATAAGCCAGTGTAAATACGCACCATCTGTATGATAAATATAAGAAAGGCTATAATGTAACCGGTTTCATATTGCTCCTGATAAACAAATCTAACTCCCCTAGAGGTAAAACAACTAGTGATACTCGCACCACGAAAACAAAGGCAATTCACGTGAACGAACACAAGAGCATCGTGAACTAGAAAATGCATCAATGCTTTGAAAACAAAAACAGAAGCGTTTCACCTGAATAGACTGAACAGTGCGACCGTTTGGTAATGCATAGATCTGTTCCCCTCGTGTGGAATAATACCATTCCATAGCCAATGCTAGGCGGGAACATTTACTTCCGAACCGGACATGATGTGACCAGAAATAATAAACCTGATGTTTTATAACAGGAACTCAATGACAATCACTCATCGCTTAGGATTTGAGTCACATCATGCCTGGTAAGGACAGTGTTAGGCTTCAAATGAATAGAGCAATGATAAACAAAAACAAAAAAAATTAAATAAATGGCTTATTTTGATCGCTCCCTTTCATTTCCTTTATTTTGGTTCACTTTCCTTTCGTTTTGGCTTCCTACAGATTATACATCTGTCCTCTGTATTACAGCAGTTAGCGATCCTCCATGAGGACCACAGATACAGGCCGGAGCTCGTTCATCTCTCAGGGGAGGAATGGCTCGTCCTCATCTTCCTCTTCAGCGGCGGGGCCCGGGTCGCTCAGACAGCGCATTAACCGTTGCTGCGGTTCCTTGTCGTTGTCCTCGTCGGCCGTTTTGTCTTTTCTCTGCTTCGGAGGAGAGGGAATTTTCATGGTGAGGCCACCTTCCTCCTCCTCGCTCGCCTTCAGCTGGCTTCCCTTCGGCTGGCTTCCCTTCTTGCCGAACTCGTTCACCACGTTGACAGACTCTGGGCTCTGCGGTGAGGCGAGGTCCACTTTAATAGTGGGGATGCTTTCTGTGACGGACTTGAGGCCCCATGCTTGAGGGTCTGTGGGAGGGGAAGCAATCAGGAACTGAATAGATACTACACAGACAATCAGTACTTTATTCCAGTGTTGTTACTGTTAACATAAACATAAACTAAAGCTACTAAAATAGTTTTCTTTAATTCAAATAAAGCTGAAATAAAATAAACTATAAATATTATACGAAAAACTTAAATGAAAATTAGAAATGATGCCTTGGTTGAAGTAATACATTTCTGAAATAATTTTTTTAAGCTAAACAGAAAAAAAAAAAAAAAATTATTAAAGCATAAATTAGCTTTTAATTTTATATTTTCATATATAAATAAACATTTACTATATAAATGTAGTAGTGTATAAATAATACTAAAATAACACTTATTCAAAGATAAATTTATTTTAAAAACCTAAGTAATAATTATATAATTTGCATTTCCTTATTTTTATTTTTTTTACTGTATTGGCATACTTGTTTTTAATCTTGTTAGAAGCAAAAATCTAACAAAATGTAAAGAGGTTTATGTAAAAAAAAAAAAAGAAAAAAGAATTTATTTTTTAAGTATATTTACATATTTTTACTGCAAATAAGACAAAAATACTGACCTTAAACTAAAATGAAAATGAAAATTTACTAAGATCAATTTAATTAAAGAGCACAAATAAAATTAATTATATAATTTGCATGATATAAAGATATATAGACTATTTTTCTTTTTTTTTTAACTCCACTGGCATATAGTTTTTTGCCTTGCTGGAAGAAAAAAAAAAAATCGAACAGAATTTAATGAGGTTAATGCTTAAAACAATAAAAAACTATTTATCAACCTATGAAGAAAGCTTAATTAAACTTTTCTTACTAAATGTAGCTTTTCAAAAACATCAATATTTTTTAAATGATAGTTTTACTGGCTTATAATTGCTCTTAAAACATCTGATAGCCCTTACAAAATATCCATTTACCACAATTTTACTGCACAAACAAACTAGTAGATCTTTGTAAGGAATGTGGCTTGATTGTGTTGATCACTAGGGGGCACTGCCCAACAAACTCTAGCCTGAATGATTGTCAATTCACGGCACATTCACTGAGAGCAAAGACCTGAGGCTGAATCCGCTCGGAACAAAAGAGGAAGATTTCAGTGACACAACAGGATCCTCAGCTCATATATCAGCGGTCCAGCAGAATAAACGGCCGCCTCACCTGAAGCCAGTCGAGCTCGAGCGATGGTGGGAGAATCAGGAGGCGGAGCGGGAACGGTGAGGTAATTATTCATCTGTGATATCTGAAAGTACAGAGATTAAACCTTTAATGGTGACATTCTGTTATGATTAATAAAGCACATTCCACCCATCAAGACCACCTATCTTTTATATCAAATAGCGGTCAACTGAGATGACTTTTAATGGCCAGTGATGGTATAACAATGAATTAAGAATTTTTTTACTATTATATAAATAGTATGAATTAATAAGGCTATGGGCAGAGTTTAGATGATCTGATAATCTCTATGCTGAATCATTCTATCATTAACTTCAAACCTTCTTTTCCAGTTCCATCATTTTCTTCCGTTTGATGAGGATCTCGTTCCAGCCATCCTCGTATGGATCAGCAATCAGGGTGTGTCTGTTGTAGGAGCGCAGCTAAATATAAACAAATCAATTTAGTTTGATCTGCATTAAATCACACAAATGAAGGAAATACAGTGACAAGTGGTGAGCGCTCACTCTCTGGCGGGTCCTCTGCAGGTTGGTGCGCAGGATCTTCCTGATCTCTTGCTCACGAGCCTTGGAGAGCTGCGGCAGCGCCCGGTCCTGAGGAGGCTTCTTGGGCTGGATGTTCCTGCAAAACATTGGAGATAAAATAAAAATAATTATCCAACAACAAACACAAAATCCACAAAATCTACACACTTTTATATATACACACATTCTCCATACATCATATAATTACACATTCCACACTCCATATGCATTCCACACATTTAACACATTCTCTAAAGTCCATAAACATTCCAAGAATTCCATGTATTCTAGTCAAATTCCACGCATTGTCTAAATTCCTTACACATTCCATATGTAATCCATCGATTGCATACATTCTACATACATTACATAAATTCTTTACACTGACTGCACTACGTATAATCATTTTCTATTCTTAAATGTTTTAAATTCTTTTTAAATCAATTTTTAAAATCACTTTGTTTTTATTGTTGTGATTATTATTTTTAATTTCTTGTTATTATTATTTTTAATGACTATTGCACTTCCTTTTATGTAAAGCACTTTGAATTACCACTGTGTATGAAATGTGCTATATAATTAAACTTGCCTTGCCTTACACATTCCACACTCTACACGCATTCCATATCCCGCAAGCCTTCCACACATTCTCCATGCATTCCAAACACACACAAAAAAATCCATGTATTCTAACCAAATTCCACACATTCCATAAATTCCACGCATACTCTAAAACATGCATACTAATTCCACACATTCTTCATTCATTCTATAAGATCCCAAATGTGCTATAATCACTCCTTAAATTCAATGCACATTCCATAAGCATTCCATATATTCTATCTGCCTTCCATGAAATTCTAAAACAGATCCTGATTATAGAGTTTGGAGGTTGCACTCACTGCATGGAGACGGTGGACGGCAGGGCCGAGGGCAGCTTGGCTCCGCCGCCGCTCTCCACCAGCTCGATGGCCTGCTTCATCTCCATCTTGTGGTAGAAGGCGATCAGCTGTGGTTCTCTGGAGCGCTCGCCCGCTATCAGGCACTTCTTCACGTACTTCTTATTGAACCGGTTCAGCCTGGAAATGAGAAGAAATAGGTGAAGCTTTCATTTGATCGTGGTTATTTTTATCCAGATAACAAACCCTGGCATTCAGTGTCATTATGGCAGGAATCCATGTGGAACATACTGACCTAACAGTGCATTGAAATGAACCAAACATGTGGTTCTCCATATTCTTTCTAAATTTTATCCTAAAACTCACTTTCTCTGTTTCACAAGCACAGTATATGAGACTGTAAACTCAACCAACTAAACAAAAAACACACCTGGTTTCAAAACATCATCCAAATACCAAGACCAGACGTATGAATCATTATGATTTCATATAGACTTCAAAATCACTCACAGAAAAGCCAAATTTGACTTTTTGAGTTATGTACGTACTTGTCCTTCCAGTGATGATGTCCGTAATGTCCGCAGATGTCCTCGATGCCGGTTAGCAGATGGTCCAGAAACTAAAGACAACAAAATGACAATTGATAAGCTGTTTAGGAAACAAACTACAATATCAATCAATAACGCTGAGATTATCAGTTAAACAGAAGCTGCAGCTGAACATGATGCTGATAATGAGCATTAAAGTGGACAGAAGAGAGATTTCTGCCAGTCACTCACAGCATTAACAACGATGAGACGCTCATGAAAATGGGTGTTTCCATAGCAACAATCAGCTTTATGAGTGGTGAATAAATGCCAATTTGTGGGCAAAATGTTCTGTACTGAGTTTTGTGGAGTGGATCCAAGCTCATGTCTGGCATACAAACTGCCACCTGCTTTTTTAAAGAATATTCATATTAAACTCATGTAATATAATAAATATATGTTATATTAAATAATATATTTCTACATTTAAAGTTTGATATATAATTATAATTATTTATTTATATTATATATTGTAAATTACACACACATACATATACATATATACACACACACACACATATACATATATAATTTATTAATATTTTATTATTAAATCTATATTAAATCTAGTATCGAGAATAATGATATTTCACTGGTGTTTTTCTCATCTGAATTGTTGTTATCATTATAAACGTTCTCAACGCTCCCAAGCTATGGACAAACATTCATTTAATCTGCCCATTTATAGCGGAGACGGCTCTGTTTACTGAGCACTGCACTCACGCTGCTGATGTTAAAACATTTACTGAGGCTCAGTGTGATTACTAGGGAAGCCTTTCTCCTGGACAAAAACACGAGTCCCTGCTTTAACGTACTGTGAGTGTTTGATTAGTCAGAGTTGTAAGAATTACATCTTTATATGATGTTATACTGTTGGTGCACACGTTGTCATGCAGTTCCTTAAGTGTTCTGGGTGGTTGCTAAGGTGTTGCTAGGTGATTGCTTACAGGCCCTCAAGTCTCTATGATATACATACAGTCTGATTTTAAAAGGCTGCATTACATTGTTCTGATATTAAGGTGAAGATTAATTGTACCTAAAGAAAATTAGGATGATTAAGACTTTTTGCATGGTGACATTTTCATGAAAATTAAACGTTTTCCTGCAAAACTGTCATTAATGTGTTGCAACATTTTACTCGAGTTTGTCATTCTCAATTCTTAATAGTAATTATCTTCAGATTCTATGCTTTACAGTATTTTTTTTTGGGGTTGTGTTCAAATTTGACCTGGAAATATTCTAGGCATTTTATGTCTAAACAAAAAATGTTTTGACACCTGTCATTCTAAATATATCAAGCTGTATTTCTGAATAAACCTGTGACTGTACCAGTATGTGACCAGCAGATGGCACTTAAACACACTCACCTTCAGTAGTACTGGATGTTACACAAATCCAAACAAGAGCACAAAATAATTCAGTTATTATAATTAACTCATCTAACCCAGCCCTGCTTTTATTGTGAACCAGACTGTGCAATCGAATCTATTCGGGACTGGCAGATTGTTGAGAAAGCATAAAATATTCCTGAATCACAGATGGGAGAAACTCAGAGATGAGCAGCACCTGTGTGTGAATCTCCTCATTAATAGATCGCTTCGTTTCCTGTTTCTTCTTCACCGCCAGGAGGTCCACCAGAGGTCGAATGGTCATGCCCTGACAAAACAAAGACAGGAGAGCGGAAATTGACGACTGCTCACAGATGGTCCTATTTAAATGCAAACTATACAGCTTTAGTCATTTAAAAAAAATTGGATTAACATAAAAAAGGATGGCACAATGCTAAGCAAACCACTTATCAAAGTCATCTTGAAAAAATGAATATTTTTCTCAAATGCATTGGCCCCAAACAGGTAAACCTAAAATTGCATGAGTCACTGCATTAGAAATAAAATAAAATAAAACAAAAACAAAATAGCACTATTGTCACGTAAAACATTTCTTAAACACTTCTAAAAAAATTTTCACTGCATTTGATTTAGTTGCATTGCACTGCATAAAATAAAATTCAAACTATGCAGTGTGACATGATTTGTGTGTGTGTGTGTGTGTCTCTGAGATGAGAATATGTGAATGAGATGGGAATGAGATGGGAATAGAAAGGGATTTTAAAATTTTTGTTCTTCTAAATACATAAAATACTATGCCAAAACCTCCTGACTAAAAGAATTACAGGTCATGACTAGCGAGCAATTAGATTTACACGCAGTGGGCGGCACCTCCTGTCCTGAGCTGTAATTCATAGCATGTCCTGGCTTGTGCATGTATTATACATACTACAGTGTGCTGAGAAATGGTGAAGGACAGAGGGGCGACTGTGACTATGACTGCAGCGTTTGTTACACTGGCGCTGTTTCTACGTGAAGAGGGTTTTTCCTCAAGGTCAGAGGCTGGCAGAGATCAAAATACACCGCATGCAGCAATAGCAAATGCACCATCACATCTGACACTGCAAACTGTCTCCACCTTCCACTTCCTGCGAACAGCACAAACTCTATGCAGCGAGATCACAGATAGACAGTCTTTTGCAGTGACCCCAAATAGTACACCCAGGATTTTATGAGTCACTGCATTAGACAGTCAAAAAAAAAAAAAAAAAAAATTAAATTAAAAAATTAAATTAAAATTAAAAAAAAAAAAATACAAAATAAAATAAAATAAAATGAAGAGGAGGGAAGATAGCTCAATTGTACATTCAAAGACATTTGTTAGGTAAGAAATGCTAAAATAAATAGCTGCTTAAAATTAAATCATAACTGACTGCATTTACTTTCTTAACACGTTCTTATTATTAAAAAGGTTTTGTCTTTACTTTTAAAACAAGGCCTCAGTTTGCGATTTTGATTAAATCTAATCCATTCATTCAGTTTAAAGTGTAACACAAGTGTCTAAATACTTTTTGGGGTCACTTTATGTGACACATTACTGCAGAAAGACCCAACATCACAACACAGACAATCACAAAAACGTCCCTAACATAAGACACAGGGAGGGTAACACAAACCTCGCAATTTGAGACCTTCCCTTACGTCCTTGTTCAAACGTGTGGATAGAGACACACTATTTAAACCTGACACCAACCAACAGAAGCAGCACACAGAGCAGAAGACAAACAATTCCTCTTCCAGCAGCCTCCACAAAGCAGAGAAAACCTCCTGATAACCTCCACTGTAATCAATTCTCCACAATAAATCACCACTGTCAGGACGAACCCGAGTGCCTGACAGGGTCGTCTTGAGTCACAGTGACGAGAGAAAACACCTCCGACACATTAAAACGTCAAGGAGTCACTGTTTCTGCAGGTTTTAGGAAGGTAAATTGAAGACGGTTTAAGATTAAGTAAAGAAAATGTAAGGAATAAATTAAACGGAGCACAAAACATCATCAATATGTGACCCTGGACCACAAAACCAGTCTTACGTGTCAATTTTTCGAAATTGAGATTCATACATCATGAATAAATAAGCTTTCCATTGATGTATGGATACAACTATTTGAAATAACTATTTGCAAAAAAATCTAAATATTGAGCAAATCGCCTTTAAAGTTGTCCACATGAAGATCTTAGCAATGCATATTACTAATCAAAAATGAAGTTTTGATACATTTACGGTAATAAATTTACAAAATATCTTCTTGAAAAATGATCTTTACTTAACATCTTAATGATTTTTGGCATAAAAGAAGAATCTATAATTTTGACCCATACAATGTATTTTTGGCTATTGCTACAAATATACCCCAGCGACTTAAGACTGGTTTTGTGCTCCAGGGTCTTAAAACTTATGGCCACTAGAATATGGAACTAACTTTTACTGTACTTTCTGATCTTACTGCAAAAAAAACTGTTCATCCTCTGTATTTTAGTCATTTTCCAGTGCAAATGTATTTTACGACAAAATTAAGAAGCAAAATGAAGCAAATCTATCCATATCCATATATACATGACACACATACATAAATCATATCATTTTTTTTTACTTTTAATTAATTTTTTATTTTAGTTTTATCTATTTAAAACTACAAATAAAATTAAAATATATATATATATATATACACAAATAAATAAAGTGTATATCAAATATTTTTACTGAACTTTTAATTTGTACTTTATTTTAGGTTTATATATAATATTTCACATATATATATATATATGCAAATGTATTTTACGACAAAATCAAGAAGCATAATAACAAAAAAATAATGTCTTGTTTTAAGAGAAATTGATCAAAATAAATTGAGTTTATGATTAATCAAGAACAAATATCTGCCAATGAGCTCAGAAAAAACAACTTAATTCCCGAAGTTTTGATTCCCCATTAACAGATATTTGTTCTTTTTTTAAACATAAACTTGCTTCATTTTGTTCAATTTCTCAAAAAAAAAAACAGACAGGACTTTGTGTGTTAAATCTGCATCAATCAGCCTTGATTTAAGGATGTTTAGATGTTTTTATCGGAAAACATGACAAAAATACTAAGGAAGTAATTTTAAGTAATTTTGTCCAATGTATGCAACATTTAATGCCATGACTTTATGACTTTTTGCTCTTTTTTTAAGACCCACAGAAACCTTGCAAACACTCATGAGGAGATTACAATAGATCTGCAAAGCTGTTTGCATCTTTAACTTGAGGAGAACCATGATGCATTGACCCTGAACCACTCGGACACACTAAAACAACTCCAAAACATCAGCCACCATCAGTAAATCCACGGTACAAACATGTGAAGATCTGGATCTCATCATTTCTGTGTATTGTACACAGACTCTGTGCTGGTCCTGCTCTTTTGTAGCACTGTTTCCACAAAGCAGAAAGCCTCACGTTACGATATTAATCATTCAAAACAGAAGCCAAGAGGGTTACTTTCGCCATTTTCAGCAGCTCATGCATATCTCAGAGCCATCGGGGCTCACAAAGAGCCGAGAGACCGAAGAAGAAAAAATGGTGTAAACACTCACCGAAAAACAAACAAACCATACAAGAGCGTTCGATAATCCAGCAGCCAGTAAAACCTGATGGAGCGTAAGACGCTTCAATAGCCGAGTCTGAGGCCATTACATCAGTACATCAAACGCAAGGTTGACGGATAGCTAGGCCTGCACTAAATTCTGAAAGGAAATGAAATTCCACAGATTTCACTTTATGATTATTAAACTAATTTAATTTCAGGTAAAAATATACACTAAGATAATCGTTTTATCATATTTGAAATAACTTCACATAATTTAATTGATTTTCATGTTCAAATTCATTCCGCATGATTATGCAAATTTTTGGCTAATCAGAGCTCGTTTTCTGCCAATTTAATCATTCTTTTTTTCACAATATTACATTGACACATCCTTGCATTGACTTTTTACATTTATTATTTAATTAATTTGCTATATAAATATATTTTTTTAATTTAAAATAAATTATATATTTTTATATTATATATCTATCTATAATTACAAATAAATTTTGCATACATACATACATACATACATACATACATACATATACATACATACATACATACATACATACATACATACATACATACATACATACATACATACATACATACATACATACATACATACATACATAGGGCTGTCGTTAACTTTATTTGCACATAGCACTGGTGCTACAGAGGTTGAAAGGTTTGTAGAACAGGCCAAACAGTTGTAGCACAAGTTAGGGGTGGGCGATATTGCAAAAATATCATAGCACCATTTTATTCAGGAATATCATGATTTTAATCACGATTCTTTGTCATGTTGGTTTTACTATTTTGCAAGTTGCCTGGGAAGTACAGCCAAACTAATTTCCCTATTTTTAAAAAAGCCTTTGGTAACAAAATATAAAATAAAAAAAGAATGGCAGACATCTAGGCCAAAATGGGGCGAAGATAAAAATCTTTGTCATTATTTTATCTTTGTTATTAGAAAATAAGAACAAAAAACATACATTACTAATACACATAACATACAAATAAAACAAACAGTGCTTTATTTTTCAGGTACAGTATTTAGCAGTAACATTAAATATTAAAATAAAACATTGTATACACTATATACATCATTTTTTTCAGTCATCAGTCATGAGAAGTGAGTGATTTTTCTGTTTTTTATTTTTATTTTTTTATTAATATTAAAGAAATAGTTCACCCAAAAATGAAAATTATGTCATCTGTCTGTCAATTCTGTCATAGTGTTTTATTTTTATACCATCATTTACTTACTCTCAAGTTGTTTTAAACCCGAATTAGTTTCTTTCTTCTGTTGAACATAAAAGTTATTTTGAAGAATGTGGGTAACCAAACAGTTGTTGCTGGTCCACAGTACCTTCCATAGTATTTTTTTCCTACTGTCAAAGTCAATGTGGACCAGCTACTGTTTGGTTACCAACGTTCTTCAAAATATCTTCTTTTGTGTTCAGCACAAGAAAGAAATTAATACAGGCTTGGGACAACAGTGAGTAAATAATAACAAATGTAATTTTTGAGTGAACTACCCCTTTAAATGTCAGTTGGGAGCATGTTTAGTTAAGACCTGCGCGCATCCGTTTCTCTCTCAACTGTTTACTTTCATTTTAGACATAACTGTGTTTATATGTAAACCTTGTGTGCTTTTGACAGTATTAGATGCAAAATCAATCAGACGCCAAAGACAACTTGTAAGTTGAGTTAAGTGAAGTCTTAAACTTAAGTCTAGTAATCAGGCGCTGTTTGAAAGTGTGTGCGTGCTTCATGTGCACGCGCTCAGAAGCACGTCAGAACAGCACGTGAATTAAATGTTAAACCGGCAAGGCTTTAAAGCATATGCAAATAATGCACTTTTGTGATTGCACACAAGTGCTGTGTCCCATAAGTGTAATTCTACTGCTGAGATAACATCTGATGTGAATGTATGTCGCACTGTATACATTGATACGGCGGCGCCAGAACTGCAGCTGATAATGTGCGCTGTAGCACGATAAAACGATATTTCTTCAAAAGCAGATCGTGGCGTAGAGACATCAAAAATCATCATATCGCACACCCCTAACAAGTATAATCAATCTCTCACACACACACACACACAAACAAACAAGCACAACGAAATCACTTCACATTATTAAGCGGCTGTGTTATTATGAACATGCAAAACTGTATATCGCATTGTACTATACATATATGTCGCACTGTACAGCCTTGATAATATATATATAAAAAGCGTGTGTATATCAAATATCTTTTATTTTTTATTTAATTTATTTATTAATTATAACAACTTGAGAAGCGGTCACTGACCTGCACAAACACCGTGAAGAAGATGACCGTGATGATGGCGGTGAGGAACATGTTTCTCTTGGGGAAGTGTTCAGTCGACAGCAGGTAGACCAGGGAGAAGGCGATCGCTCCTCTCAGTCCGCCGTAAGCTATGATAAACTGGTCCTTAGGGGTGAGTTTGACGATACGGAACTTGTTGATCACGAAGGTCAAGCCGACAACACCTTTGGAAGAAGTAAAACATTAATTAAACACAAGCATTGAAAAATGTGCCACCATTCACAACCTCAGGGCATTCACCAAATAGAACAGCTTCTTTAAATAGGCAAACAGAAGACATTAAGAAAGAAGTAAAAGTAATTAAAATCAAAGCACAGTTTAGCACACTACTTAAAGATGATGAACCTTCCCATCCCATATATATACACACACATTTAAAAAGTGTATACATTACATTCATATAATATATTTAACATTTACATATATTGTATTTTATATTTATTTATTAAATTTAAAATTGTATGAAATGTTAGAAAATGTTTCACTTAGATCTTTTCTTTCATTTTAGTAATAGTATAATTTATTATATAATTTAGTTTTTTACCTTCTCCAAACCCAAATACAATAAAAAAAATTTTTTTATATATTATATCAAAGATTTTATTTCATCAAATATCTTTATTTTACAAACAAACAATTATTATTTTTAAAATTTTTTTACATTTATTTATTTATATATGACGGACCTTCCCTGAAGCCATGACGCAAATGCACACAATCACAGTCACACCACAGATACTGAAGTGAAACTTACTGAGTTATACTTCCAGTGAAATCTCCTGAATAATTGGTGCTTCAGGAGGTCTTGCTAAACTTCACTCACCCAGAACACGCGCCACCAGGCAGAAAATGACGGTCGCTACCACGAAGGTCCAGTTCCACTCATGTGGCCCGGCCACCGTCGACACTCCCAGGAAGATGAAGATGAGCGTGTCGCTCACGCTGCTCCACATCTTCAGGAAGTACTTGATGGTGGTGTGGGATTTATGCGAAATGTTGGCCTCCACATAGGGACGCATTACAGCACCACATGCGATTAGCCTGGAGACAGAAGATTCATCTACGTTATTGACCTGACAATACTTCCTCCATATCATCTGATATCAAGATTTATCACAATATTCATTTAATACCTTTAATGGGAAATGAAATGCATTGCACATGTTTGTTAAACCTCCAGAATCAATGTAATCATAAATTTGTTTACAAGTAAACTCCCCCACAAGCTTATTTTAATAAGTAAACTTATTTTTTTCCCCCACAAATTCTGTATTTTCCATTTTTGTTTGTAGATGAGGTTTTTTGTGATTTATTACAAAATTATCATCAAATATGGCATCTGATGAAATGACTTCATAAAAGTTTTGTAATCATTCTTTTAAAATAAAAAAATATATATTTTGATTGCATGATATTCCTTAAAAAAAATAACAATAAAATGAGTGCTTCTAAAAATACATAAATAATAATAATAATAATAATAATAATAATAAAACAATGGTTCCTAATGAAATTAATAAAAACATGACAATTAATTTACAGCAAAACACTGCATTTTTATTTTTGTCAAATAAGGTGCTGCACAATTGAAAATATTTAATATAAAAATATTTTGTTTGTATTACATTTCTTAACAAAATTAAAAAAAATAAATAAAAATAATAATAATAATAATAATAATAATAATAATAATAATAATAACAACAACAACAACTTCTCAAAATGTATTATTTATTTATTTATATTATTTTATTTAATTTTCTGTCAAATAAGGTGCTCCACAACTTGTATTAAAATATGGGTGAAAAAATATTTTTGGGTATTTTTATATTCAATATTAAATATTTTTATATTCCTTAAAATAATAATAATAACCATAATAACATTAATACAATATAATGTTGCAATAAATGGTATTTATTATTATTATTATTATTATCATTAACTACTTGACAAGTTTTACTATACAATAGTAATAAACTTCTGTCATAATTTGCCCTACAGTCAGTTGGTCCAAAGGTTGAATTTCGACAAGCCCTTGCATAATCGCACCACGCCAACAATTTGCATCACTTTCAATAAATCATCAAAATACATAAGCATACACCCTTTAATGCGAACATCTCGATTTCCCTCATTTAGCTCGACGTGTGAGGAACTTATTCCAACTACAGTCGAATCTCAAAGGTGTCCGCGACAACTTAAAATTAGCTGAAGTGACTGGCTTTTGTCTGAAAGTGGAAGCAGTGCAGGATTATGGGGTGTGATTCAGTGTCTAACTATCTGCACCTGATAAACCTGTGACTCACTGTAACACAATGTTAACAGAGGCGGGTCGCGTGAACCGAACTGAAGCAGTTCCACCTCTGATTGGGATCATTATCAGGGCTGATCATTTTAACTCCTGGGCTTGTGAGGCTCCTCCTGTTCTCATTTGTTCCTCTTTTAAAAGGACATCTGTGACAACACTTCCTGTCACCGCAGTGAGCCGTGCCTTCAGGATCAATGCTTTGCATAATAGCCTATTTCACAGCTCAAGAAAAAGAAATGTGCTGTTTTATAGAGCAATAAGCATTTGAGACCATGTGTCATTTTTAGATAAAATGACTTTTTTTTTAATACAAGAGTAAAAAGGTACATGTCATGTCAAGCAAACGCATGCATTAATATCAAGATCATGTAACTCAAAGGGTAGATATTGCTGCTAGCTATGCTAAGGTCATTCCAAGATACATAAAACTGATATGTAAAACACTTAGGAAACAATCTGCCAAATGCATAAAATGTAAACTACCATTTAAACATTTGGTGTCGAGTTTGAAAGTTTGGCTTTTTTAATGTTTTTGAAACAAGTCTCTTATGCTCACCATTTATTTAGTCAAAGATACAGTAAAATTGTGAAATATTATTACAATTTGAAATGGCTGTTTTCTATGTAAATATATTTTAAAATGTAATTGATTTCTGTGATCAAAGCTGAATTTTCATCATAACTACTCCAGTCTTGAGTGTCACATGATCGGTTTTATTTTATTTTACTTTTTCAAATTCTGTGTTTTCTATTTTATTTTTTCTGGATTATTTGTTTTATGATTTACTGCAAGTTTATCATCAAATAAGGGTGTCTAACGAAATGACAAAATACTTACAACTTAAAAAATAATAATACTGCAATGGTTTCTAATTAAATTAAAACAAAACTTTTTTTTTTTTTAACAATTTAACAAATATTTTAAAAAGTAATCAAATATAACAATTACAACCAAGGTTTTTTTTTTATTATTTATTTATTTTATTTTTCTCCAATAAGAGGCCTTTTACTATCAATGTTGAAAACAGTTGTGCTGCTTCATATTTGTGTGAAAACCGTCATGCATTTATTTCAGGATTCTTTGATAAATATAAAAAGTTCAAAAGAACAGCATTTATTTGGAACTATTTTATAACATTGTAAATTTCTTTACTGACACTTTGAATCAATTTAATGCATCCTTACTGACTTTAATTTCTTTCAAAAAGAAACAAATCTTTCAACAATATTACACCGCCCATCCTGTCCATTTTTAATCGTTTATTGTAATGGGTGGATCAGTTCTGCAGACCATGAGACACATTGTGAATCACAGCTTCATCTCCAGGCCTGTCAGAGATTCAGACTCTTTTTATCATCCACTCGAGCATCACCAGCTCATAACCGAGAGCCGTCTTCAGGGCCGAGGTATTGACCGAGCTCTGACAGCCTGTTACTTACGAGCAGTGACTCCAGACGCCTTGAGACGATAGATGAAGTGTCAGCGACGAGCTGTTAAATCACTGGATGCTTTCAAAAACTGAGAAAAACCAACCCTGACCTGCTTCATCTGGCCCCGTTTATTGATTTTACCATTTAGTCAGAAACAGAAAACGCTCTTGTGCAATTTTGGAGAGTCCCCTGCAAACATTTTTAAATTAAAAAAGCCCCATAGAATTACAACTTATTTTAATGTTAAATAAATTCAACATGAATGCATGCTCCTGGTCTTTTTGTGAATGACTCATTGTTACTCCAAACAAAAGAGAGTTTCTGCAAAAATTCACAGAATCTAGAAAAAATTTAAATGGAAATCAGATTTGAAGATCGGCTTCCATTTTCATTCTGTTTTATTATTTAATATAAATTTATCATCAAAAAATGTCTCTAATGAAATTTATTCAAACTTTAACAATTTAATCGATCTTTTAGAATGTAATCAAATTAAATATAATTAACTAATTGATTAATTTAGCATGTTGCATCATATTGTGCACAATTATTGGTGCATGTTATTCCAAATAAAAGTGTTTTAGCAAAATTTAATAACTCACTTTAGTAAACAGGGTTACTATAGTTAACTAAAACCATAAACAACACATTTGTATTCATTTAAATAAAATAATTAATGCAAATGTGTGCCAAAAAACAAAACAAAAACCTTTTTTAGTTTAAAATAAACATTTTATTTCAACTAGTTGCCAAGGCAGCTTTTACCATTTGCATGTAGTTTACTTGACTAATATAACTAAAATTAAAAGTTAAATAAAAATTAATAAAAACTATATAGTCATATGTAAAAGAAAACGAATAAAGATGACAAAAACATGAACTCAAATTAAAATGAAACTAAAGCCATAAAAACACTTCCATTAACTGAAATAAAATTAACTTTGAAAAAAAAAAAAAAAAAGTAGTAAACATTATTAATTTCAGCAACATTTTCTATTTTCATCAAGTTTACTTGATTCACTAAAAAAAAGATACTAAAAAAATTTATATAGACATATAAAATTGTTTTTAAAAATGACTGCTAAAAAAAACTGATAAAACTTCAACTCAAATTAAAATAAAACATAAATTAATTTGCGTTACTTGAAATAAAATAAACCTTAACTGAAAAGTACTAAACGTACTAGATGTACTAAAATAACTAAAACTAAAAATTATTAATAAAAATTTTTAAAAAAATTAAGAAACTAAAACATTTAAAATAGGAACCAAAACTAAAAAAATATATATATATATTAGACTAAAATAAAAATTACTAAACTTAATTTCAAATTATAATAAAAACAAAAAATCGTAAAATAAAAACAAATTAAAAATATTAACAGAACACTGTAATAGTACCTCAATGATACGGAAATAGCACTGCTAGTAAATGAAGTGGTCACTTACGCCATGATGCCGGACAGATGAAACACCTCCGCCGACAGGTAAGCCATGTAGCTGTAGACGAAGACGAACAGAGGCTCGATGACGCGCGTGTGCGAGGTGAAGCGGGACGTGAAGGCTGCCAGGATCCCATAGATGGCGCCCACCACGATACCGCCCAACGACACAACCAGAAAACACACGACACCCAGAAACACATCCATCACAGTGATCGTTCCCACAGTGCTGTACTCCTCAAAGAGATGATACAGCACCTACACACAAGAACAACAGGAAGTGTGCATCAGAAATGAACACCATCCACAGCATTAGATGTCCAGGCAGCTTAATAAAACATTCAGGCCTGGTTTCACAGACAGGGCTTAGTTTAGGCCAGGATTAGCCATAGTTCAATTAGGACATTTAAGTATCTTTTAGAAACGTGCCTAAAAAACAAAAAAAAAAACATTTCTGGTGTGCATCTTGAGACAAACCAGTGGCACTCACATATTTTAAGATCAGTCATGGCAAGCTGCTTTCAGTTAAAACCGCTCAGACATGCATTTTAGTCTGGGACTAGGCTTAAACCATGTCTTTGAAACCGGGCATAGTGTTACCATGATGTTAAATTTTAATACGTTTAACAATTTTAATTAATATTATATTTATATAATTTAAAAAAATGTTAAAATTTATCTATTTTTAGTTAACAAATATTTTGCTCAAAAATTAAATGTTAATTTATTAATGATATATTATAATTTATTTTATTATTTATTATAAACTTTATTAGTGAATTATAATTAATAAACAGTATATATAATTTATTTTACTTAATATACCATATATATTAAATATATGAACTTTTTATTTATTCTAATTATTATACTTATTCATATTAATTAAAAATATATTATACAGTATCAGAATATATATATATATATATATATATATATATATATATATATATCCCCACACACGCAATATTTAATCTAATTATTATAATGATATATTTCTTATTTGCATTATTAAATTATTAAATTAATTACTGAATTTACTCAAGATACGTACATGTATAATATAGTATTACTACAATACAAATTTCATACTATATTATTTATTTAAATTATATACATTTTTTCATTTATTATTTATTTAGTTTGTTGGAGATACACAGCATTAGACTTTATGAAGTACATTAAATATTATCAAACCCTTTTGTGCTTGTGCAAAAAATACTCAATAAACATTTATTTACTGCTTCCCAGTGGAGACGTGCAAAGCAGGACAACCAATACTCCTCAGATTAGCAGAGGAGGACTTCACCGAACACCTGATATCATGTTTGACTTCTTTCATTGATCACCTCTAAGTGTGATTTGTTTCACTGACCACTCGAGACAGAAGCTCATTGAAAGCATGAGGTCAAGCAGTCAAGGAAAAACAGTTGAGGTAATGGAAACGAGACGCCTCTTCACAAGACTCAATCAGCTGATAAACTGAACTGGACTGGAACAATCCCATAGATTATACAGAGACTAGCTTTTTAGACACTTCCAAAACTGTTGCAACAGAGATGGAAATACAAATACATGAATTATGTTTCCAACTTTGTTCCCACAGTTTTGGAAGTGCCTTTTTCTGTTCTAAAGAAGGGGGTGTCCCAATACTTTTGTCCATATAGTGTACGTACAAGTCATTGGTGTTTGGTGATGAGTTTTTGGCTCAAGGTCTGCATTTAAAGTCACACCAGAGGTGTTCAGCTGGCTTTCTGCAGACCAGTCAAGTCCTTCCACACTGACTCAATCAATCATTTATTTTTGAACCTTGTCTTATACACAGAGACATTGTCATGTTAGAATAGAAAAGGGTCCTGTCCAAACTCTTGCTATAAAATTAGAAGCACACAATTCCCTAGAATATCATTATATGCTTAAACATTCAGATCTATCTATCTATCTTAAATAAATAATTAGCAAACTATATTATTTCAAAATAAGAATATTTTTCTATATACACACACATATTTATATGACATACAAACACACACACAATTAAAATAATTAGAATAAATAAACAGTAATTGTATACAAATATATTATTGATTATTTTAAACCTTTAAACTTATTTCTCTCCATACATCTTAATTTGCGTATAGATGTATACATTTTTAAATGTATAGCTCACACACACACACACACACACACACAAATACATATATAAATAATATACATTGTGTATATACAAATATATTTATTCTCTCTCTCTCTCTCTCTCTCCCTATATATATATACAGTGTAGGGATGTGCGGGACTAGTCGACTAAACAGTTCAGCTCCTGCTAGTCGACACTGAAATCAATAGTCGATTAAACGAGAGAAAAAAACCCCATAATTTTAATGTTACATTTAAAACATTTTAACAACAAGCTAAAATAAAACTTTTGAAAAATAATAAATATCAAAATATTTAAATATTTTTAAAAGCGTATCTGGGCGGAAACTATATTTTTATCTCAGACGTCGCATGCCTTTTCTTCTCGTCAGTTGCGTTGAGATCAAAATGACCAGCGAAGAACCAGCAAGGTGTGGGATTATTTTGAATTAGAAGGAAACGGAAAAGTTGTGTGTAAACTGTGTAATGTCAAATTGGCTTACAATAACTCTACTGGAGCGATGCGTAATCATATTCAATACAGGCACGTATGCGTTAGCTTGAAGACAAAGCCAGCAAATGTCAATCATGTCATACACTACAACCCGCCGCTGAGGTCTGCGATCCCATCCGCGCCGTCTATTCCTCTAAACGAAGACCGACTTCGTGGTGGTGCGGGATTTCCAGGCTCTTTTCGAAACGGTCTGCTTGCTTGTAGTTATCTCTCTGCGTGCCTGTGACTTCAGTTCCTGCCGAGCGGGGTTTTTTTTTCAAGTGCAGAATCGCCTCTAGTCCCGTCTTTCGCCAGACCACGTTAACATGTTAAATTCACTGAACAAATGCGCATGGTCTGAGTAAGTAAAACGAGCATTGTTTTGTTTTTAGACAATATAGCCAACATGAAGTACATTTTTAAAAGCCGTTTTAATGCTATTCCTTGATAAACGTTCCTTTTTTTTTTTTTTTTACTTGTGTTTTAATATGTTGTCTAACGTTATATGAAAATGAAGAATTCTGTCAGTCCATTTTCCATTTCTGCATTTCTCCAGCTGATCTGAATAAATAAGCTATGCACTGGTTTATGTCGAGTTATGCTCTTCCTTATTTTCTGTTTAACGACCGCCTAAAATTAAATGATTATAACGTGAGGCAAGCATACGGCATAATCGTGACCTGTTTTTAGCAGATTTCATTGAGGGATTTGACAGTGTGATGCAAAGATTAAGTATTTCAAGTGTAGGCTGTTATACACACAGTTTTTTTTCTTTTGCCATTTTGTGGGGAGTTTCTAGCTTTTAGTCTAGTCGACTAGTCGGATACAAAACTTCCGTTTAAACGACTGTCAAATTAGTCGTAGAGCACATCCCTAATACAGTGCCCTCCAAAAGTATTGGAACAGTAAAGACAAAATTGCTCTGTTGGTCAAGACATTTACAAATATGATTAAAATATGAATATGAGACAAAACTACAGAATGTCACATTTTATTATTGGGTGATTCAACACATAAGATGTTTTACCAGCTAAGAAGTTCAGCACTTTTAGAGTTGCATCCCGATATCTGATGTGAGCATAAGTATTGGAACAGTTGCCTCACAGGTCTTTCTAAGTGATCAGCTGTGTCCTGTTGCATTAATTCTTCAGATCTTAAAAGCAGGGAATGTGTCGTATCAGTTATATCCATTACTTCTGCATTCGATCATGACATACATAAACCAGGATGAAGACGAGGGAACTGACTTTGAGAGAAAAGCAAGCAATTTGAATGCTAAAAGAAAAGAGGAAGTCAATTAGAGCTCTAGCAAAAACAAAGGGCATGAAGAAATCAAGAGTTTGGAAACCACCAGCGACACCAGCAACCAACAACTACCTGATCGGCTGAGAAAACAACAGTAGTTGATGACAGACAAATCATAAAAGCTGTGAAAATGAACCCTAAAAGACGTGTCTGTAAAATCACCAACAACTTCCGGAAAGCTGGGGTGATGCTCTGACAATCTACTGTCCTCAGGAGACTATGACACAGAATTACAGATGCTACACAGCAAGATACAAACCTCTGATCAGCTCCAAAAATAGAAAGGCAAGATTAGAGTTTGCAAAAAAGCACAAAGGTGAGCCAGAAGAGTTTTGGAACTGTGTTTATGGACCGATGAGACAAAGATGAACCTTTATCTAAGTGATGGGAAAGCAGAAATGTGGAGAAAAAAAGGGAACTGCAATGAGCATGGTGGAGGTGGTGTCATGGCATGGGCATGCATGTCTGCCTCTGGAACAGGCCCTCTCAACTTTACTGATGACTTAATGTATGATGACAGTAGCAGAATGAATTTGGAAGGGTACAAAACCATCTTGCCTACCAATATTCAAGAAAATGCCACCAGATTCATTGGGAAGTGCTTCATATTGCATCAGGACAATGACCCAAAACACCTGCCAGTTCAGTCAAGGAGTTTATAAGGGCAAAGAAATGGAAAGTCTTAGATTGCCCAAGTCAATCTCCAGATTTAAATCCGATTGAACATGAATTTCACCAGCTGGAGAGGAGAGTAAAGGCAGAAACTCCTCAAAACAAGCAACGATTGGAATTGGCTGCATTAAAGGCTGGGGAAAGTATTTCAAAGGATGAGACCAAGAGTCTGGTGATGTGTATGGGTCACAGACTCACTGCTGTGAACTAAATAATAGCTTTTAATCTTTTATATCTGCCTTATGTTCAACTGTCCCAATACTTATGCTCACATCAATGAGTGGGATGAACTCTAAAAGTGCTGTTCTTTTTATTTGGTAAAACATGTATGTGTTGAAACGGCTAATAATAAAATGTGACATTCTGTAGTTTTGTCTCATATTCATCTTTTCATCATATTTGCAAATGTCTCGACTCCACAGCCAACAGAACATATACACACACATATATATATACACACACACACATATACATATATATATATATATATATATATATATATAAATAGATAGATAGATAGATAGATAGATAGATAGATAGATAGATAGATAGATAGATAGATAGATAGATAGATAGATAGAATCTTGAATCTGAGGGTGCAAAAAAAATCCAAATATAGAGAAAAAAAATTAAATCGCCATTAAAGTTGTCCAAATGAAGTCCTTAGCAATGCATATTACTAATCAAAAATTAAGTTTTGATATATTTATGGTAGGAAATTTACAAAATATCTTCATGGAACATGATCTTTATTTAATATTCTAATGATTTTTGGCATAAAAGAAAAAATTATAATTTTGACCCATAAAATGTATTGTTGGCTATTGCTACAAATATACCCCAGTGACTTATGTCTGGTTTTGTGCTCCAGGGTCACACATATAAACAAATACTTTTTTTTTTTTAATAAGCTCAGTGTACTCACCACAGTGACGGCGTCATTAAGTAAAGACTCTCCGAACACCAGGATGTGGAGCAGCTCATTAATGTGGATCTCCTCAAACACAGCCAGCACGGCCACGGGGTCCACGGCTGAGATGATGGAGCCGAACAGCAGGCATGACAGGAGGTCCACGTTCACCAGTTTATGGCCCTCGAGCTGGCAAACGCCGTATAGCAGACCACCAACAAAGAAGGCATTCCAGAGCGTTCCCACCACTGCAAACATGAGAATAGTGCCCAGGTTCTCAGTGAATTGCCGTATGGGCAGGAAGTAGCCGGCGTCGAGGATGATGGGAGGCAGCAGGTACAGGAAGAAGACGTTGGAATCCAGCACCGGAGGGACCTCGCTTACCACCTTCATGAGACCGCCGACCAGCAGGCCCACCACGATCAGCAGACAGCTCTCCGGCACGATAGAGGACAAGCGAGGGATCAGGTGGAACCCTGAAAGAGAGTGAGGAACATGGATGCATCAAGACAGGACAACTGCAATCTTTGGTTATTCATATAATTAGTGACGCTCCAAAATTCATTTTTTACCAGAAACACAGAAACCAAAATTTTAGAGAAAGTTAACCAATACTTTTGCCGAAATTGCAAAAGTAATACATTTTTGCTGTTCCGGCCAAATATTTTTGGTGGACACAATTTCACTAAATTCATCACCAAATCATCACTAAATATAATATAATATAATATAATATAATATAATATAATATAATATAATATAATATAATATAATATAATATAATATAATATAATATAATATAATATAATATAATATATCTCAGTCAAAATAAAATAAAATAAAATGTATAATTTAGCTAAAACTTTAAACCGAAAATAAAATGTAATAATCATTCAATCAAAACTCAAAACCAAAAAACAAACAAAAACTAATTTAAATTGCACATAAGTTGGATTTTATTTATTTTTTTGGATGATATAATTATGTTTTTACTCAAACTCGTTTAAATAGTGGCTGTAATAAAAACTTACATACATTAAATAATGACAACATTACTAACAGGTTAAATTAACAGTTAAAATGAAAAAAAAAAACTGTTAAAAGGTTAACAGTAAAATGATATTGCATATGTAATTTAGCACATAAATTTATCACAATTTTTCTGCATGTTAATGTAGCAGATAAAAATAAAATAAAATAAAATAAAATGAAACAAAATGTGAACTGGTGGAAGCATAAGACAAACACTTTAGGTTAAGTAAATATAAAATAATATAATATAACAGCATGGTTGATCCAAATTTTCCGGCATGTTGATGTAGCAGATAAAATAAAATAAAGAAGTGAACTGCTGGAAGCAAAAGACAAGCACTTTGTTCAGTAAATCTGATGATTAATGCGGTTTATAGTCTCACTTTGGTGTCTGGCTTCCATTCTCTGTACATTAATTAATACTTGGATTAACATATACATTAATTAAAATTGGACAAATTTGGCCCCTTCCATGTAAATTAGATTTTATGACAATTTCCAATAGCTAATTACGGCAATAACCAAATGAAATGCTCATGTGGTGTAGAGTCGCAGCAGAAATGACATGAGTGTGAAAACAGTGTGATGCTGTTGCAGCTGCACTGATGCTCTGCTGACGTGAGAAACCGGTGTGAACCTCAAAAGTGTCAGTCTCAAGACAGGGTAACAATCAAGAGTGTGTAGTTGTGGAAAAAAAAAAAAAGTCACATATCAGCCCTAATGCCAGTTAAATTGCTTAACTGTGAGCAGAAAACATTTCAACACATGACTGACTTCCATTCTATCGTCTCTACATAAGCTTTGTAAGGCTATTACCACTAAGGCTTTTCCAAACTAAAGCGGCCTGTTGCAGGTATTTGTTAGAGCTGAATGTTTTCAGGACATAAACACAAGCTTAACTCAAGGAAAGTCACACAACAGAGAAAGAACAAGATACGCAAGGAGTTCAATCAGTTGACCGGTGATAGGAAATCTGTCTATGAAACAGTGATGCATCTGAGATATATTTAAAGACTGATGTCGTCTTCATTCCAACTGTCGTAAGTCATTAGAATTATCTACATAACCACATACGCAGATCTGTGTGACACGACAACAGTCAGCAGAGAACAGGCCCTGGAGACGAGCTCAATCAAAACCTCTGAAAGGCCCTCGCAGGGAGTAATAGATCTTCCAATAATGGCTCCGGTCTTCCGTTTCTCCAGCTCAACCCAGAGGTCAACATTTAGCTGGTTAACATTGTACAGTAGCTACAACACTAATAGAGGAAATAAGCCTGTTTCTCCATTGACAGCCATTCAGAAATTATACAATCAACATAACCTGTTTGTATTAATTTGTCTATATGCACAGGACAGGAAGTATTTTTTCAGTGTTTTGTTAAAACAAGTTTAACAACCTGTGATTTGTTACATTCTGTAAATGAACATTTAAAAAAAAAAAATCATAAAACAAATAAATTGTAAAATAAAATAAATAACTTTGGCTTAGTTGTCCTTGTTTATGGAAAAACATAATAAATAACTAAAATAAACAAATAAATAAAAATAGCTTCTGCTTAGTTTCACTTATTTATCAAAAATAAAGAATAAATAAATAAATAAATAGTTTCTGCTCACTTTTACGAACATAATATAATAAACAAATAATCCAAAATTTAACCCCCCCAAAATAATAATATATATAACTAAATTAATAAATAAAAAATAAACAACTTATCTTAGTTTCACGGCATAATCTAAATAACACAAATTAATTCAGTTTAGTTTCCCTGGATCATCAAAAAATTACATAAAATGAAATAAAGTAAAATGAACAACTTTGCCTTATAGTTCCACTTATTTATCAAAAATAAAATATAACAAATAACTAAAATAATAATAAATAACTAAAATAAGCAAATAAATAATTAAACAAATAAAAACGAATAATTTCTGCTTAGTTACACTGCATTATCAAAATTACAATAAATAAATTTATTCAGTTTAGTTTCAATGGATCATTAAAAAATAAAATAAGAAAATAAATAAAAACAAAGCACTTTATTTTAACTGCATGCAAATTGCCACATGGCTATTTAATATATATAAAAAAATTTTAGTAGACGTTGCGACAAAAATATATTATAACAGGGTTAAGGTCTTTGCACAAGGAGTCCAAAACTTCGTCGTCCGTCATAAGAAAGAAATCGGATGAATGAATGAATGGACTCAATGTGCAAGGACCTTTACAGTGATAAAGAATTACTCACAGTCACACCCTGATAAGATTGTGCTCATATGGCCCATCCCTAGAGCGTATTATATAAAAATACACTAAGGACTGACAGCAACAGGACAAAACAGCAGAGTCAGAATACCTCAGCTATTATGAGGTGATTTGACCTTCACATTGGCACCGTGCCCGTCGTGAGGCCCCTCAAACAGCCAACAATGAGCCCCCAGGAGAGGCTGTGAATTATTTAGAGCCCAGGGTGACACACGTCTTCTGCTGGCACGTGTGGAGAGACCAGAAAACAGCGTGAACATGTTACCTGCGTTCAGTGCGCCAACACACACTGAGCACATCCAATTAAAAACGCTCGTTAGCACATAACAAATGTCAACATGTCACCGCTACAGAAATGAAGCCTTCATGCAAGCTGTGATCTAAATAACTCATTGACTTCACATGTTCTTGCTTTTGGAGCGGCAAGGGAACAAAGTTAATAGCTGGAGAGATGAGGAAAAAAAGAAAAGATGGATGAAAGGGCCCAGAATGTACACTTTTCAGGTCTCCAGACTGCGACTAAAACAATCGCATTTGTGACCAAAAATATTAATTTGCGAGTGAGATTTTTGCTGAGATCGCCACTGGTGACTATGCATATTTACACAATGTGCATCAAAATTTTAGTGGAAAAAAAAATAATTTTAAGCAGTGCTCATCTCTGCCGAACAGCAGCGCTGACGCACACCTGCTAAACGCAGCTCAGTTGTGCAGCACGAGAGAGATCGAAATGACGGAGACGTGCAAGTGAAAATGCAGAAAAACAGTGTCTATTTTGTGCACAACTTGAACAAACTTCAACAGGTAAAGCTGTCAGCTGTGTGGATACTGACAATATCGTTAACAATTCTCGTTTAGAATCATTACTAATATGGCTTCTTGTTATCAAGATCTTAGTCTATATGCTGTGTTCTAAATGCGTGAACTTCATATTATTTGAAGCACACTTGCCGTCCAGTAATCACAATAAGCTTTGTGCTTTGTTACTTTTTAATAAACAAAGTATCAGCTTTAACCTTCTGCCAAATTCATAAAATAAATACGGTTCTACTATAGTACGAAATGAACATGAATTAACATCAAAAGGTAGGCTATTAAAAGAGAGCCTACAGTACAATTTACTGAAATGTTCTGCATCACTCAAGCAGCTCTTGTGGGAATCTGACGGCATGCATGACAAAACTCAAGACTGTTCCTCACAACTTTACTGCTCTACTAAATCACAGCAGAGGACCAACAATCACACAGACTGAACAAGGACAGATCGAGTGTGTGTGTTCTTGGCTCAAATTCACAGTAGATCACTGAACATCACATTCAGGAGCCAAATCTTTTATACTCAAATACAGTGACAGTTTACAGATTTTTAATAATGATACGCCTTTGTGAACTAAAACAAACCTGTGTTGATGAAAATACAAAAACATAAGTACAAAACAAACAACATTTTGACTTTGTGTTTATAATAACCACAACTCAAATTTAAGTGAAACTGAAACTGGTGTACTCATGTACCTCTATCATTTGGCACAAATCCAAATCATGTTTTGTATGTTTGACAACCAAGTCATGGTTACAGTAATGATCATGAACTATGCTAATTTTGTGTCTGTCACATGGCAAACTACTGAAAGTCTTGAAACAGAAGGTGCAGCAGGGAATCAGGAGGTGAATAATTTCTCATAATTTATCTTTGGCTGCAGTTTTCACTGCTATGATACATCATAGAAAAAAATTGTACCCTCTCTGGATGCTCTAGGTGATTTAAATTAGTTTCCAAACCGGTTTTAATCTCAATTCAGACTAAGTGTTTAATTCAGACTAAGTTTAATTCCTTTAGGCAAATTTTTGAACATTTTATTTTTGTTTGACTTTATTAATAAAAATAGTGTGTTTTTTAATTACCATGTTTTTTGTGTTTTGCTTTGGTACCGAAATTGGTACAGAGAACCGTGGATTTTCACTGGTATTGGTACCGAATACAGAAATATTGGTACCGTAGAGAGAATGCAAGCATTTATAATTGTTGTGAAAACATTTCAGTACACAACTATGCACAAAACCGCAGGCTCGTGTAGCAGTATTTGCATTCACGTACTTCTGTAGAACTTTCTAGACTCAAATGTGACTTTTTCATGCTAATCTACTGTACTAAGCATTACAGTGTTACTGTGCATTTAAATGTGTGATTTCATAAGCATTTCCATGCCACTTACAAAAGCACTTTAGGGAACATTAGAATGCAATAAACGTTAGAGCAAACGGTCCTGACAGCCCATAATTACAAGCAGCGAAGTCATCATGACTGTCTCTGTAAGCCAGCAGCGATGGACACGTACAGAATGATAAATACACCTCGTGGTGGTAGAACTGTGTCACCTGGTAAGATTTAGTTGTATTATGTATCATATATAGACCGCAATATCAGCGGACAGGACTGCTTTACATTTTTTACTTGTAAGAGTGACAAAGAAACAGATATTTCTAAAGAAAGGCTTTCAGAAGCATGCTATCTAAAGGGCGTTGCTTGCTCAGACCTGTAAAACAGCATCAACAGGCTCTTCTTCACTGCAGAGCTGCTGTAAAAGTGTGTCAGGTGAGCAGGTCAGTCTCGCTTTAGCCTGACAGCAAAGCATTAGAGGTTTTTGTGTTTGGTTTCTGCTGAAATCCCAAAGATTTCCTTACCACGGTTAATAATTTGCATGACACTAAACCATGTAACCAAGGTAAAATCACACTCGAGGTTGTGTGTGTCGGCAATTAAAACAACAGTGCTCAATAAATAAATAGATGTGTAAATGAGTGAAATCTCATGAACACATGCTCAAACCTCAAAATCTAAAAAAAAGAAATTTTGCATAAAGTAAAGCTTATTTTAAAGGCATTATAATTTTTGCATTGTGATATTTTCATTTGAATTAAGCACATTTCCTAACCAAATTTGCATTACTCGATGGCTTCAGAAAAGTTTGTTTTTTAAATTTTGTATAGTTTTTATATTTTGCAAATTTCTTGTAGAACATACTACTCCAATAATCTGTTTTATATACAACTATATATTTTGTTTACAGTGTAATCATATGTAAATAGTATGCATTCACCAAATTAAATATCTTGCAAGTTCAAGTTACTTAAACAGTGGGCATGTTAGCTATTTGAATAATTACTTATCTGGTTCAATGCCACATTCAAAAATATTAAAATAGAGATAAATCAATATAAAAGTAGAGAGAGAATTAAAATACATATATAAAACATTCAAATAAAATTTAAAAATTAATAAAACACGTAAAATGAACCATTTCTATTTTAATATCTTCGAATGAGACACATCAAAAAGAAACCTATTCTCTTTTATATTCTTGATTCAAGTGAAACTTTTACGGTGCCATTTTCACCTACCAAAACTTTTCAATTGAACAGATTCTATCTACACAACCGTCCTCAGCCGACCTCTTCGGTCCGGACAGAAAACCCTAGTTGGTGGGTATCGCTGCTGGAGATTCACTCAGAATGCTCTCAAGGTCACGGTGAAATCTGCAGACCGTTCTTGTCGCCAGGCATTCAGCTGCAGCGAAACACACGGCTGCCCGTAGGGAGTGTGATAATGGGAGCAGCCTGGCAGAAGACGAGGGACAAGAAACCTCCAGAGAGCTACCGGGCATGTCAGATCTCTCTGTCTGCACCAGGACTCCTCTAATATACAGTCTAAGGCTGGGTCGATATATGGTATGCAATGGTAGAAATACGACATTTTGCTTTATCAACTTATGCAAGAGAGCTGCATGCATCTGCATTGAAAACATCAAAACACACTTCCAATAAGGCTTCTTTTTTTTCCTATCGTGTTGAGGCTTAGATGTTGGATCAGTCAGTCAAATTTCTGGCTTGGCAGATGGAACAGGCTAAGCAAACATCTGGCATGTAAATCTGAGGGGTAAACAGGCAAGAAATGCAAACGAGAAGAAGCAGCAGTGAACTCTCATTCGCGTGTTACGCTCCCCTGATTACAGGGTCACTATAGGTGTTCGTAACGGCTGCGCCAATGAGTCATATTGATCCTGGTCACAAGTGAACAGCCTGTCGAGGGAAAAACCAGCATCATCTCAGTGAGAGACTGGGACTGGCTGCCAGGTGACTAATCTGCATGTTATCATCACTAACAACAACTGTTACCAAGATAGAAACTAGCAGAGAAAAATGTGTAATCAATTACTAAAAAAAAATTTAAATGTGGGTTTGCAAAGAAAAAATATATGCATATTTATGCTCACCAAGGTTGTGTTTGTTTGATCAAAAATACAGTAAAAATTATGAAATATTATTACAATTACAAATAACTGTTTTCTGTGTGAATATATTGTAAAAGTAATTTCTTCCTGTGAATTAATACTGAATTTCAGCATCATTACTCCAGTCTTCAGTGTCACATGATCCTTCAGAAATCATTCTAATATGTTGATTTGCTGCTCAAGAAACATTTCTGATTATTATCAATGTTGAAAACAGGTGCATTGCTTTATATTTTTTGTACATATTTATTTTCAGGATTCTTTGATGAATAGAAAGTTCAAAAGAACAGCATTTATTTTAAATATAAATCATGTAACATTATAAATGTCTTTACTGTCATTTTATTCATTTTATGCATCCCTAATGAATAAAAGTATCAGTTTCTTTAAAGAAAAATGGTTGTGCATATAGAATTTTTCTTTAATATTAGAAAAGTTACAGGGGGAAAAAAAATCATTGCTATGCCATGGTGTTTAAAAGGGACTTCAAATGAGCTGAGTGAAGGGCAAAGTGTCAAATCTTGGGTGTCTGCCAGCAAAGTTCAAATAATTGGTTTCCTTTAATGCTGATAAGACTAAACCCAGAATACTAATTAACTATTAATAAGTCCTGGCCGCAGTCAGCTGGTCAGAGGGAACATCCCATCAACAGATGGCTAACATTTGTATGTAAAAATGTAGCACCTTTAAAAACAGACGACATGCATATGCATGAGCTACAAGTCCAACCGGCCCAAAAGAAACAAAACCCTTATTGTTGAGGGCTAAGATTTTATAAAGGACCCTCTTAAGGATTCTTTAAGGATCATCAAAGCATTTAGAGACCAGATAATTTGGATGTTTGCTGTCCTCTCCACCCTCCTTTTGCACTGAAAGGGAAGCGGCTATGCTGTAATCCCTCCAGCCAGGCCGGATCACATACCTGTCCGAGCACTAATCAGCTGATCAAACTAACGAGAGTGAACGGTGGGTGACGGGGGTCTGATGAAAACACTGATTCAAGCAGACAATACACCACAGCCTAAACCAGTTTCACACTCTGAGGTCATGGGAGATTAGTTCACACAGATCAATTTAGAGGTAGCATGTTACGAATCAATGAAACTAGAGAACAGAATGAACAATGGACAAACAAGTCAGATAACCTTAAGTTGCTGTAAAACAAAACGACAGCTGAATTCTGCAGAAATCTGTGACCCTTTCTTTGGAAATCTGGGCCTGTTGATTTATTTCCTCATGTGACTGAACGTGGGTAAATATTTAAATACTTCAGATACAACAGTGTTGTGTTAAACTATGGCAGGGATTCTCATTTGTTTAGATTTAGTTTAATTTAATTTTTAATTTATTTATTAATTTAATTAAATTTTTAATTTAGCCAAACCCATTTGACATTAAATCTCAGGGGGACTTTAAGTAAACATTTCAGTAATTTAACAATACATTCACATGTTCACCATTATCTCACATAGTCACATGACATGCAGATAAACAAATTTGAGTTTCATTTTGATCTTAAAATTACATATTTTTATTCATTATTATTATTAGTAGTAGTAGTAGTAGTAGTAGTAGTAGTAGTAGTAGTAGTAGTATCTATTTATTTAAATAAATATGAGCTTTTTATCAACTCATAATCCCCTAAATCCACTACAAATCTCAGTTTGGAAAACCATATCTTAAATAAAAGATATATTCATTTGAAGCTTTCAATAAATGCATTCATCAATAAAATTGTGTTTGGTCAACCAATGCATTTTGCGGGCACATTTTCTGTATAATATCTCTAAATGGTATAACTGGCTGCTTTCCCAGTTATTATAGATGAAGATTTCCACATGGTCTCTTGAGGAGCGACAACTTGAAATACTGCTCTGCCAAACAACACCAGAGCAATTAATGTAATCTGAATCCGTCTGACAGGAGTTCATTCAAACTGTTCTGATGAATTAATCTAAACCCCATGTCTGTATCGGTTTGCTTTCAATTTCCACCATGCCAATTAGCTAATACAAGCTATAAATGAGCCCTACTATGAACTACTTGCCGTCTTCAGGCTGTGAGACTTGGCACTCACTCCCCATGATGAGCATTTATTAATAATGAACAGACTCTGAAACATTAATGCTTAACCCTAGCAGAGGCGCCAATTCATTTGGACAGATGGATTGCGATGCAAACACTGTGAATGACAATGATACTGTCGACCAGCAGAGGAGCCAGACTGAACACAGTGTGTGAGAGCCGACATACATGCAGAGGATTTGATAAAAGCCACCCGACAAAGCCAAATGAAAAACAGCATTCAGTCGCAGACTGTAAAGGGCCAAAGGGATTAGGACAATAAATTCAGATAGATGGATAGATATGCAAGGACAAACAAAAAAAACTTAACAGGGAATAATAACTTTCTCTTCCTCAAATAAACCTATACCATGACTTCATAAGATCTATAATATAATATATAATTTTGTAGTGATCTCACAATTAACTGTTGTACAGAAAAAAATCTGGGTGTCATTTTTGCCTGAAACAACGTTTTAAAGTTGAGCACAGGAAAATCTAAAATGCCCGACAATGAATTTACACTCCTGCTGCGAATGAGAATTGAGATGTCAACAAAACAACACACAGACGGCTTCAGACTCCAGCGGGAGACTCGTACATCCGAAAACTAGAACTGTCACAGCTAATGCACTGAAACAGGAAGAAAGCCTGCAACTCAACATTTGCACATACCTGACCTCATCTGCCCTCTTCTCCAACATCCTCCTCTCCTCTTGCATCAGACGTCAACTGTATTTCCCCAAATCTTCACGATTCTCTGTTTCCACTCAAGCACTGACAACAATTGTCACATTGTGCACTAACCGCCTCATAACCCACTCAATAAGTAAAACATGATTTAATAAACCATATTACACCCACTTCTTATCAAAACAACACTTCATTGTCTCACTAAGCATTTAAATACACAGGCCCAGTGCAGCCAGTACTCTCGGGTCAGTATGTACTGTAATTAGCAGTACGTCAGGCGTCTAATTGACACTGTGCACTGTAGGGTATCATTCAACAGCAAGCATGTAAGAATCTCAGGTTACCACTGTTCTAGTCTCGGACGGCACACAATGCCATGATGCACAACAAAACGGCAAGAGCTGATTGGCTGATGCTGCACAGCTGCCAGGCGTTCCATTGGTCACTTTACATGACAGTCTTCATGAATAAATAAATATAGACAGTTCTTGTCCAGATAGACTGCAAACTGGACCAGACATTATGCTGACAGCAAGACCAAACACTGTTCTGATGACTGTGCAATTTTATCACTGTGTGAAAAGGAATATTTACACTGGTAAATGGAGCAGCGTGAGAGCAGAGAAGAAAATGCCTCTGGGAAGAGGTTACTTTAAGGGTCTCTCTGGGTTGAAGATTTTATCACATTAAACGTGTAGTGACTTGACTCACACGTAACGTCAGTGCACTAGATAAGAAAACATTAATGCAAACTAATTCTGCAGGAGATTTTCTCAGAACTAACTTCACATTTCTGAGTCACACACTGTTTTTTACTTGTTATAACATATGTTATGAGTACTCATATCAACTCATAACATATGTACACACACACACACACACACACACATATATATATATATATATATAAACTAAAGTTTATAATATCTTAACTTACAAATATATAGTTGACCACACAAAATTAAGCAACTGAATATAAAATACATTTGTTATGATAGGTCTATATATTTTTGATATTATATTTGATATAAATTAAACACACTAAAGACACGGAGTATAAAAATATAAACATTTCAAAATTATATTACATATGTATTATACAGACATATTACATTATAATAAAATAAAAGTTTATTTTAATATTTTATATATATAAAATCACTAAATAGTTTTTTATAATTTGATAACTTTTTGCACTTTAATACAAAACATATATATAACTTTTTAAAATACATTTTTATAATATGATATTATATGCACATATTTGTGATATTTATTTTTATAACAAATACATAACATTATATTTTAATACAGTATATTATGTCACATGTTTTATATATATATATATATATATATAAATAAGTGTGTGTCAAAAATGTTTTGTTTTAGATTTTATATACTAACTCATAGTTAATCACACAAAATATGAAGTAGCCACTGAAAATGAAAATAAACACTTTTTTACCATAATATTTTTTATATAATGTATGTGTGTACTATCAGTCAGATAGATAGATAGATAGATAGATAGATAGATAGATAGATAGATAGATAGATAGATCCCTGTCCCTAATGCAATGTCAATAATGCATAACATATACAGGATACATAATATAAACATACTCACCCAGTTTCATGAGTGAAGCCAGCAGAACCCATAATGAAATCTCAAAGGGGACCTTAACGTGTTCAAAATTAAATGACAGAACCGGGAAGGGCTTCTTGGACGGAGTAGCACGAGTGTAGTTCCCTTGATTCTGGAGCTCGTGGTCATAGGTGTCAGGGGGCTTTCCGTGATTGGCGGCCCTGCCTGGAGAGCTGATGCCCACCAGGAGCCCCAAGACGAGGAGGAACATCTTGAGCTCCATGACAGTTGAGCGTTTCAGAAGATTAGAGGAATCGAGTCTCTCCAGATACACGAACAACACGATATTATCTGACCAAGTCTGTCAGTTCTTTAACAAGCTCTACGGTGAAGTTTCCTTTTAATCTACAAGGTAATCCCTGGATCATTTTCTGACCCCGGATTGATTTAAATATAAATGGCTCTTGGGTTTCCTACTTCCTGGCTTGAGTCAAGCACTTAACGTTTAACCGAGCAGCACACCCTCTCCAGGTGAAAAAAACTGCAAACCAGGAAATATAGACCGGTAAGTGTGTATATACCGGCATGTAAAGCAGGAAATATAAGCGGGTATATAAACTCAACTCAAATATTTGGTGTGAGAAGATCCCCTCAAGGCGTTACACTGTAAGGTGTTCATTTTCAACCTCCAATATCATCATCACCATCATCACCACCAGCCCCTCAGAAACCGCGTGAAAAGGACACTCAATGACAACTCCAAGACACTCCTCATCGATAAAAATCAGTCCTCAAATAAAGTTCTCCTCATCTTGGTTGTTGTTATCTTCTGATCGCATCGGAACCTGCTGTACTGTCCCGATCCGGACGACAAGGAAAAGTCGCTCGAACTACGTATGACGTTGCTGTATTGGCGGCAGCGTCACGCGAGCTCCTCCGCGCTCCTTAAATAACTTATACGATGTCTTTTAGCGCTAACACTGGCCATTTCATACACACCGACTCCTTTTTCCATGTCTGCAGTGCGTGATGCGGAGCAAATATACGTACCGCTCTAAAAACACACCCTTTGGGCAGGTTTTCACAAGTCGATGGGAGGGGTCTCTTTATTGGACTGCAGCGGCATCCTGTGGAGAGGAGGGTCGCCGGGGTTTCGCCGTTGGGGTTGCCAGATCACGTGTTTTCCCGCCGGGATTATATTAAAATAAATAAATAATTATAATAAATAAATAAATAATTTAAAAAATGTACAATAAAACAGCAAAATAAAATAACATAAAATAAATCGGTCTATATTTACTTACACTCATTTCGTTTCATACAGTGTAAGTGAACGGGGATTGGTGCTGTCAAACTTGAAAATGACAGCAAAAAAAAAAAACAGCGTAGTAATATTTCCTGCAGAATCGTGTTGTTTCAGAATCATATGACTTCCTTTTTTCGAAGGAACACACACACACAAAATGGTCATTCTCTGAGTCAATTTAAAAAACCACAAAAAAAAAAGGAACACCATAAACACCACAGTTGTTAATATATTTCATCCATTTACTCTTGTTTTATACCGGTCTTTCTTCAGTGGAGTCACTCGTTTCCATATAATGATGTGGGGACTATCAAGTTCTAAAATGGCAAAAAAAAAAAAAAAAAAAAGTACTATAGTAGTCAATGTTACCTCCAATTGCTCACACTTACAGACTGTATGACTTTCTCTCCTCAGTGGAACACACACACACACTCTTACATTCAATGAAACTGAATGGGGACTGGCTTTATCAGGTAAAAAAAAAAAAAAACACATAGTAGTCAATAGAGAGCACTTCTGAAGTCATTTGATAGCTTTATATGATGAAAATAACTGACATTTAAGTAATTTTTCACAGGAAATCTTGCTTTCTGCCATTGCTTTTAAAAATTAAATATGGCAACGTCGTTAGATGTTATAGATAGTTGTGAAACATGTTGCATGACTATTATTTGAATGGTTTTTCAGTAAATAGCAGTTTTGCTCATCACATAAAGCTTTCAGAAAGGTAGTTTTATGCTAAGGAGCCGTTTTTGACATTTTGAGCTTGAAAGCTTGAGTCTCCATTCAGTTTCATTATATGGCAAAGAGTGCCCGGAAATCAGAAGTCAGTCAAAAGTCAGAAAGAGCTTTATTGCCAAGTAGCCTATGTTTGCACGTACAAGGAATTTGTTTTAGTGTCACAAGCTTCAGTAGCCTACACAGAGACAACAACAACACGCAGATAAAAAATAAATAAATAAATAAGATGTGAATAAAACACACATATGTATAATATATATTATGTATTTACAGTATACTTGTCTTGTATATTATTCGAGAAACTGAAAAAAGTTTTTTAAGGTAAGTGGTCGCAAACAATTTATTTTAGCTACATTTAATTAAAAAAAAATATGTTGAAAGTTAGTCAACTAAATTAGTTTATTTAAATGTAGCTAAAATAAATAGATTGCAAACACTTACCTTAAAAAAATTGAGTAAATTCAATTAATAATTTTTTTTTTTCAGTGATGCCTCGGTTGAAATGTATAGAATTTAGGCTGCATCTGGCAACAACGTTGACCAGGTTTGATTTTTGTTTATTTTTTATATATTATTTCAATAAATGCAAGAAGAAAATAAAATCTAAATATGTATAATCTGAAATCTCTGTCTTTGATTTCGGTGTGGTATGTGATGAGTTTTGGTATCTGTTTGTTTCTGTCACGCGTATCTGGCAACCCTGCTTGCTGTGACAGGATGATTCTGTCAATTCAACAAACTCGTGGTTTATTGTTCCCTCCTAATCCATTGTTAGTCAGACACCACTGTGCTGCTTTCCAAGAATCAATGTGGTTCCCTCCCTCTATCCTGTTTATCTATCACGTCTATATCTCAGTTTCACGGCGCAGAGCCGCTTGTCCTTCAGTCTCAGCTGAAGGGGACTCAGTATAGATCCAGAAAACTGCAATGCAGCTCGGCACACAGCCAGGAATGTGCATTTTGCATCTAAATTACTGTTATTGGATCTAAGTCATATGACAAAGTGTTTTTAAATGAAACCAAGTGAACAAACATGCACCAAAATAGTCATGTGAGACCAACTAGTAGTTTCATAACCCGACTGTCTACAAGTGGAACCATGTAAACAACTCAGATAACTATAATCATGAGGAAGGAGAAGTTAAAATGACTCACTGGTGTACAAAAGATCTACTGTATCATGCATTTACCTGCATTGTTTTTATTAGGCATCATTAGACACAATTAGTTTTGACCCCACATGTAGCCTATTCACACAGATTGCATGAAATCTTCGGCCATTCCCAAAGGAATAATGAGCTTACTGTCTCTTACTGTACATATATCTTTGTAAAAATAAAACATGTTCTGTCTTACTGTAGGCTATGTCTAAACAGGACATCCTTGTTAGATGTAAAACACAACTGAATGAATAAACAATTAAAAGATTTAATCTGAATTATTCTTACTAAAACATATCCAGTTTTCACAACAGAATTTATATATGAATTTATATAGAAGTTGTCCAGATGTTTTACATTTGATCCTCATTATTTATCTTTTCTATTTTGGAATGAAATGACCTTGTATGATACACAGTAACAGTGCTTTATAATTAAAAAAAACATTCATTTTGAATCAATGTTTTAAATGTCATACTTGCAAACTATATAATTTGATCTTGTGCATCATACAAAAATATAACTGCCCTCGATTCAACCTACAACCAGTAGACCTCTTGACCTGAACATTTAAGAGTTTTCTCTACATCCTGCAGTCGTCTGTTTTCTGTTGTGGCTGCTTGAGCTTTTCATGTGCTGAAATAGTTTCCCTGGGATGCCAAGCTGCATCAAACACAGGACATAAATAGACACAAGCTGGAGCGGTCAGAGAAAAAACATGCAGATTTTATTGAGTCTTAAATGCATGCTGGGATTATAATTGCAACTTGAATATTATATTGAATTAAAAGACAAAGAGGTCTTACATTGTGACCAAGAATGTCAAAGGAATGACAAAACAATCCTAACCTTACATTACAGGCAAAACTGGAACATAGTTGACAAGTTTGAGGCAGGGTTTTTATCGTTTGGTAAAACTAAATCCTTTTCAAACATTTTCATTTTATAAAATTATAAAAATAAGATCAAATATAATAAATATTTACTGAAATATTAAAACAAAATAAAATCAAATTAAAAAAAATATATATTAAATACTAAATTAACATTAACAAAGTAAAATCTTAAAAGATGTCATTATACTTGAAATAAAAATATTAATTGAAATGTTCAAAAACAAAATATTAAACAGGAAATAAAAATATTATAAAATAAAAATACTTAAATAGAAATAATATAGTAACTTATGAAAATGAAATATATATAAAAATACTTTTATTAAGGCAACTTTTCTCATTCTGGTTTAGTTAAGTTAAAGTACTAAAATAACTACAAATAAAAACTATATACAATTTTTTTTTTTAAACTTAAACCAATAAAAACGAATAAAAATGACAAAAACAAACTAAAATTAAAACAGAAAACATAAAAATGAAAAATAATTCAAAATATGAACAAAAAATATAATAGCATATCAAGATAATAAAATAGCACTTCTAGGTTGGTGGAGAAAAGAAATAACAATAATATTTTAAAAGGAAGCTAAAAATAAAAACATGCAAATAAATAATCAACATTCACTCCATTATCTACTCCATCCTCAGAGACCTGTAGTTAATATATTGATATATTTTACTTATTATTTTTATTATTAAATTACAAATGTTTTTTTTAGAAATATGTTGGTTATAAAAACCATGTGAATTTTGAGCACTTTTTTGAACATTAAAAAAAAGTTGAGCACCAAGTCCCAGAGTTGCATTTTTGTAATATTCAGTCTTTTATTTCCAGTATCACAGAGATCCTCAGGGACGCGAGGGAATGTGGAGAATGCAGAAGAAACGCTTGTGTCTTTACAAGGCCTCCGTCAGCAAGGAAATGAAGAAACATCCATGTGACATTAGATGTGAGGAACTTCTGAGGACTGTTACAGATCATCTTCAGATGAATACTGAGTATATCAGATTTCTGAATGTTTTGCATGCTTACTAATAATCAGACAGGCATTAAATGTGCTGCCAGCTCACATCAATCATATCAATACACAGTGAAATAAGTCTTTGTTTTTGTGCACTTGTGGTTTTAAAGTGTGGTTAAATATTTTTTTCTTACCAAGAACAAACATCGTGACACACATGCAAACAACATTTACTGTAGATTCTTAAAAGCAAACAAGCTGCAATTTAAGCTAAAACACTCACGTAAGAGCTGTAAAACACGGCAGACCTTTTCCTCGTGACCCATATTGAGGTCAAATGGTTGTTTTGAAGTGACTGTTTTTTACAGCAGTATTCTTGCAGTAAACACTGAATGGTTTGACTTTCTCCACCATTGCAGAAACAAAACCACAGAAGAACACGACGTCAAACATGCAGAAATTATCCTCATATTCAGCACAAACACTCTTATCTGTGAGCTGCTCTTATTAGGCTCCTAAAATAGTTACTATTTCATCCTGGATCAAAGTGAAGTGTTTAGATGACATCATGAACAATTATGACAAATGTCACTTTAAATAAATGTCTCTGCCACTAACAAACAACATGATTATGTTCATGCTGTAATGTCTGGAAAACATCATAACAGCATATGCATTACTGCAAGAGTTAATGACATTTAAATCTTCAATAGCAAACAATTTCTCAACCAGGCCTGAATGTATGCAGCATGCAATGATAAATGTTTCAAATATGATCACATAACCTCATCATGCTGCATGTTTAATTCAGGGAGTAAAGTCTGATTATCATCTAAACATGCTATTTTGCATTTTAACCTTGCAAATCTTTTGACAGTATGATCTACAAACTTGCGTGTTTATCGAGTTTTTATTTTTATTTTTTTATCACAATGTAAATAGAAGGTCACACCGAGTGCACTGCATTGTGGGATACAGCATGAGCACTGTTGTATGTTTTACATTCATATGCATGCATAAACTGTGAATACAGTGTTTAGTAAGTATAGCATGATAGTGTGATATTTCATAGCTGAGACAAGCTCTGGAAATAATTACTGTACCCCAAAAAAAACCCTGAATCGTGCCAAACTTCTGAAAATGTCTTTGAAGACAAATTCCAAGAAGTACCGAAATGTAATTTACAGAACAACCCAATCAATGTACACTAATGAAAATGTGCCTGGATTGCATCCAGTAGTCAAAAACTGAAAAATAACTGCATAACACACACTGGTCCAGACATGCTGTGTGTGTGTTTGATTTATTATCTTACACTCATTAACCTCAGGTAGCTTCAAATGAATTCCGGATTTATTGTCCTCGTTCAGATGATTTTGTTGACCACAAATCATTCCATTCAGCAGAGATTGTGTTGTGGATCTGCACTGGCCCATAAAAAGTACAGTGTGACTTTTTGTGTAATAGTGAAATATGTTCATAAATAATGTGATGAACTGCATCTGTGCTTCCTCTGCTAGAACGTGATTTGTAGAGTCAAACACATTTAGCCAAAAAAATAAAATAAATAAATAAAATCTTTAAAAATATATTTAAAAAAATATAAAATGTAAAATTATAATATTATGTAATCATATTTATAATATATCAAATAAAGACTTAAAAGGAAATTGTGTAAAATAAAATAAAATGTAAAAAAAATCACAGGATAAAAAAAAATAGATAGATGATAGATAGATAGTTAGATAGATAGATATAGATAGATAGATAGATCTACTTAAATGTGATGTGTATGTTTGTGCAGCAGATGGCGCTGTTGACCTTTGACCGTCAAACTCTAGTCAAATCAGCCAAACAAAATCACTTGGCTTTCTCTGATCGCCCTACAATCACATGTGCTCCAAATCACCGTATATTCCTGTTATTACTGACTACTTAAGGAGTTTTACTAATAAACACACTTCTGAATCAGCAGTAATGTGCTCTGAGCTAAAAACCAAAGACAACAGACGTCGCTCTGAACATGTGGGAGTTTGGAGCTGAGGATCTGCTGGACTATAATGCTTAATTGTAGTTTGTTTGGTAACAGTTAGCAGAAAGCGTTTCTTTGTTCCAGGCAGTCGGACCTCCAGGGTGACCCGTAATACTCACCTTATAATGATGAAAGATGCCTGAAGCACATCTGGTTCTTCAGGAAAGGGGCGGGAAAATCCTTTGAAGTCTGGAAAACATGCTGAAGGAGGGAGAAAGCTGCTCTGATCCACAGAGATATTCAGTCTCATGTAAAAACATCAGAAAAGATCTGGAGGGGCTTATTGCTTATATAAAAGCAGCAGGGACAAAATATGATTAAATAATGATCAAAAATACAATAAAAACAGGAATATTGTGAAATAGTATGACAATTTCAAATAACTGATTTGTAAGTGAATATAATATAAAATGTAATTTATTTCTGTGATCAAAGATACATTTTTAGCATCATTACTCCAGTCTTCAGTGTCACATATCCTTCAGAAATCAATCCAATATGCTGATTTGCTAACATTTTGTATCATTACCAATGTTGAAACAGTTGTGCTGCTGAATATTGATATAATTTTCTCAGGAGTCACTGATGAAGTTCAAAAGTATAGCTTTTATTGTAAATATAAATGTTTGCATCATTATAAATGTCTTTACGGTCACTTTTGATCTATTAAATGCATCCTCACTGAATACAAGTATTAATTTCTTAATATAATATATTAATATAAAACATAATCAATCACAGGTGCATTTTACAACAGCTCTGAATCAGCAGGAACTATCTGTTTTATAATGATGAAAAATTAACTAATTACAAATATACTTAGTTTGCAAAAGGAAAATAAATATTTGTTTGCATTTTTGAAGATGTCCACTAGAGGACCTTCCTGTTTAAGTCTGCAGATGATCTTTAAAATCATCTTTGGGTGAATTCTAAACAAGTTCACCCTGAAATTAATATTCTATTTACTCACCATAACGTCATTCCAAACCCATATGCTAGTATTTTTTTTGTTTTTCTGTGGAACATAAAAGGAGAAATGTTTGAAAATCTTTTATTTTGGTCTTACTGACCAAGACAGCATAAAAGTATAATAAAGCCAGTCAATATGAGTCCATCATGCAGTATATTCCATCTCAGTGTGTGTGTTATATTTGTTTATGTTTATACCAGCACACTGAACACAGAACCAATTAGCAGACAGTAAAGTGTGCAGGTTTCATGTCTGAACCGCTATAAACACGCTCCTCCACACGCTGGAGCGCTGAGTCACTGCTGAGATGCACATATATAATTCACACGGGCAAAAGCGGCTCCTCCATATATTATTAAATGAAATAACCTCTCATTTAGAGCAGCAGCGAGGACAGCGTGTAAAACAGAAGGTCCGCAGCGTCAGGGATCTAAAAAAGAAAGTGCAAACACAGCATGAGAACAGCTCATATGGGAACCTATTGCTGCTCTTTCATTGTCTGGAACAATGATAACAATTAACTTACTGTCCGCTTATATGTTGGCAAGACGCCTCACCACCACAAAATTGGATGAAATGAGGGGTAACTGCTATAGTAGTGTGCTGTGTTATTTTTAAATCTGCTAAACTAGACACTGGGGCTCCATTCCATATATATATATGGAGGGGAAGTTGTGGCCTAATGGTTAGAGAGTCGGACTCGTAACCCAAAGGTTGTGAGTTCGAGTTTCAGGTCCGGCAGGAATTGTAGGTGGGGGGAGTGAATGTACAGCGCTCTCTCCACCTTCAATACCATGACTGAGGTGCCCTTGAGCAAGGCACCGAACCCCCAACTGCTCCGTGGCATAAATGGCTGCCCACTGCTTCGTGTGTGTGTGTGTGTGTGTGTGTGTGTGTGTGCACTTTGGATGGGTTAAATGCAGAGGTTACGATACTTGGCCACATGTCACGTCACTTTTTTCACTTTATATATATATATATATATATATATATATGGCTAAGTATGGTAACCCATATTTTAAGAATATTATTATATTATATTATATTATATTATATTATATTATATTATATTATATTATATTATATTATATTATATTATATTATATTATTAATTATATATTATAGTATTACATATAATAAATATTATTTATTTATTTATACAAATATACATACCAAAAAATGCATTTGAAATAATACAAAGATTGTTTAGTACATTTTAAAAGAAAATACAATCTCAGTCTTTTTCAGTGTTACTTGTCATTCCTTTGTAATTATTTGTGAAATTTACTAGCAATTTCTCAGTGAAAATTGTTTCTAAATAAAAAAAACCTATACCAATTTTAATGTATATACTATATTATATATTAGGATTGAGCCGGATACTCGGCTGAAACGAGTATCCGGTACGGATAAAGCACTTTTGCTGAGTACAAGTATCATACGAGTAATAGGAGTCAATATCTGTGCTCGGATTGAATAAAAATTCTCATTGGGTAGCTGACTGTGTCTGCGTTCTGTGATAGGCTAGTCACAGCGCCCCTCCCCTACACACATACAGATTTATTGTGTTGCAATAAAAAGGAAGTAGTGGTATAAAAAAACTATATTACAAATTAATTAGCTACACACACCATCAGAGTTTTTTTTTTTAAACCGTCAGCTGGTTCTAACCAGTTTTTTTTACTTCACGCACTGAGTGACACTTTCTTTCTTAGTTTTCTAATCAGCAATAAATATAACAATTTCTGATCAACCCATATCAATTGCATGCTTAAAATAACATACCGGTTAAAGCCCCGCCCATTTCAAGACAACCCGACCAGTCCGAGTACAGATACAGATACAGATAATTCATATGGTTAACAGATACAGATACAGATACAGATAATTCTGTACTCGCTCATCCCTATTATATATTATATTTTATAATATATAAATTAATAAATGGTTACTCCACTGCACACCTCGGATCACTTCCTCCTCGCTCTTAACCTCAACATGTTTCCTGTTACAACACATACCCCTCCACATCTTTCGACGTAACCTACGCTTACTCTCACCCTCCCTCCTCTCCCTAAACAGTTAACATCTCTTGATGCTAACAGTGCTACTAATACTTTCTGCTCCACTCTTATATCTTGTTTAGACACTGTCTGCCCCTTGTCTTCCAGGCCAGCCCGTACCACCCCTTCTGCCCTTCGGCTGTCTGATGTTCTCCGCAAACATCGTTCCAAGCTCAGGGCTGCTGAAAGGGTGTGGCGCAAATCAAAAAATCCTACTGACCTTAATGTGTATCAGTCACTCCTCTCTTCCTTCTCTGCTAATGTCTCCACTGTTAAAAGGACATACTATCATAACAAAATTAACAATTCGTCTGCTCTTTAAAACATTTTCCTCCCTCCTTTGTCCTCCTCCTCCTTCATCAACTGTAACAGCAGACGACTTTGCCACATTTAAAATTAAAACCATCAGTGCACAATTTTCCACACCACAATCTGTCAAACACATCTTACCAGCAAACATATACTCGTTCATATCCTTCTCTTCACTCTCTGAGGCAGAAGTCTCCAAACTCATCCTTTCTAATCATCCTACTACTTGTCCGCTTGATCCTATTCCATCTCATCTCCTTCAAGCCAATTCTCCTGCAGTTGTAGCTGCACTCACTCACATCATTAACACATCTCTTCACACTGGTGTTTTTCCCTCAGCATTTAGACAGGCTCGTATAACCCCACTACATAAGAAACCCAGTCTTAACCCATCTCTTTTAGAGAACTACAGACCGGTTTGCCTTCTTCCTTTTATTTCTAAAACACTTGAACGAGCTGTGTTTAACCAACATCTCTGCCTTTCTCACACAGAACAACCTCCTCGACAGCAACCAGTCTGGTTTCAGAAGTGGACATAAGCCCTAAGACTTGCAAGAGCGGATTCCAAATCTTCAATAATTATCTTGCTGGATCTGTCTGCTGCTTTTGACACGGTTAACCACCAGATCCTCCTGTCAACCCTATTGGCAAAGGGCATCTCAGGAACCGCACTCCAGTGGTTTGAGTCTTACCTCTCAGATACTGTAGTTCCTTCAAGGTATCTTGGAGAGGTGAGTTATCTAAGTTGCAACATCTAACTACTGGGGTGCCTCAGGGCTCAGTTCTTGGACCACTTCTCTTCTCTGTCTACATGGCATCACTAGGTTCTGTCATTCAGAAATATGGCTTTTCATATCACTGCTATGCTGATGACACTCAACTCTACCTCTCATTTCATCCTGATGATCCAACAATAGCTGCTCGCATCTCAGCTTGTCTAACAGACATTTCTTGCTGGATGAAGGACCATCACTGTCAACTCAACCTTGCCAAGAAAGAACTGCTTGTGGCTCCAGCAAACCCATCATTTCATCACAATTTCACCATCCAGTTAGGCACATCAACCATAACTCCTTCAAAAACAGCCAGAAACCTTGGAATTGTAATTGATGATCAGCTGACTTTCTCAGACCACATTGCTAAAATTTCTTTCAGAACATGCTTCACAACTCCTTGTTCAAGCTCTTGTTCTGTCCAGGCTGGACTATTGCAATGCTCTCTTGGCAGGTCTTCCAGCCAGGTCTATCAAACCTTTACAATTAATACAGAATGTGTCAGCAAGATTAATTTTAATTACCCCCGCACGTTTCACCTCTGTTTATCAATGTGCACTGGCTACCAATAGCTGGTAAAAATAAAATTCAAGGCATTAATGTTTGCCTACAAAACCACCACTGGCTCTGCACCCCTTTACCTAAATTCATTACTTCAGACTAATGTGCCTCTAGAAGCTTACGTTCTGCAAGTGAACGTCGTTTTATTGTTCATCCCAAAGAGGCACAAAATCACTTTCACAGACTTTTACATTAACTGTTCCCTCCTGGTGGAATGACCTGCCCAACTCAATCCCAGCAGCTGAGTCCTTAGCCATCTTCAAGAATCGGCTAAAAACACATCTCTTCCATCTTTATTCGACCCTCTAACTCTAGCTCTCTCTATTCTAATTCTATTCTTAAATTAAAAAAAAAAATACTAAAACTAGCTTTTCTAATCTTTTTGTATTCTATTTGTTTTCTTTTTATTTACTATATAATTAAAAAAAATAACCTTGCTATGTGCACTGCGTTAAGAAAACTGAGACTTGTTATAGCACTTGCATATCATTGCTCTTTTTTGTTGATTTTGATTGATTCCATTGTCCTCATTTGTAAGTTGCTTTGGATAAAAGCATCTGCTAAATGACTAAATGTAAATTTAAATTATTTATGTATTCATATATTAGATTTATATTTGTGTGTGTATTTTTAAATATGTACACACAAATATACAAGTGTGATAAAATATTTTTTATACGGATTTATGTATTTTACTGATACCTTCTGAATTCTATTGAATTAATTAAAATATTTTTATAATCAACATTTCCTTTTTTAATGAGCTTGTCCCAACGCATGACGGGATTGAACTCAGAAAGGCAGCATCATTAAGATTCCTACCATTTGGTACAGCCATACGACGCCTTCAAATGTTGCCTTCGTCGGCAGCTCACTAGGCTGTCAAACATCACAAGAGTTCAGGGTCTTGCGGATGTTTTCAATCAAACCGCTGCTGAGTGACGCCCGCAAACGCCCGCTCTCACTGACTCCCCACATAAGAGACGCTCTCGGGCCACAGCTATAAACGGTGCGCTCTTCATCACGGGACGACCGCAATCTAAACAGAGGCATCCTCTAAACATAGAAAGGTAAAATAAAGAGGCGCATTTCTATTTGTGGAGGTCGTGTGCTGAAGGGTGAGGCTGGGATTTATAGACGTGTTTTATATAGTTAAACATGGACAACAGGATCACTGCGAGCTGTTTATGAGAGCGCTTCTCACAGAGGCCAAAAGGTTTGCAGACACCGTACCTACGAGTGGAGCGAACAGTCTGCTGTTTATGGGTAACCCAAATACTAATAAAACACAGCAAAGGCCTGTCTCTGCATTTTACACTCTCAAATGGGCCAAGAGGCAGAAGTTCTGAGAGGAAAAGAGACTAAAGGTTAACATGAACTGAGGAACTGTTACTAATGCATTCATTAAACGCTTCTTTTATGTGCAACGTGAGCTACGAATGAAAATCAGGTAAATGTGCATGTATATGTTATTATTTATTTATTCTTCAAATCATCCTTTTACACTTATTAGGGAGATTTCAATGTAACTGTAATCACATATTGTAATATAAACAATATATTTACATTTATTTTAAAACAATTTCATAAAAATATTTCATTACATTTATTTATTTTAGTTTAAAAACAGCTATATTTTCTTGTTTCAAGAGGTGGAGTGTGTCATTTATGCAACAATAACATCATCGTGGTTTTCAAACAGGTTCCCAGAACTCATAAATACAAAGACTAATGATTTAAAATACATAGTCATAGGGCTGAATATGTCTGAAATGGCCAAATTGGGAAAAAATGGCACACTTCAAATTTAAGCACATTAATATTTACTGAAATCCAAGAAAAATGCTGATCACCAGTGATGTTTCTCAGTGTGCACCGCTGCACAACAGTGAGAGTGTGTATGTGGCACGTGCATCAGAATGAACGTATATGAGAGAAGACATGGCTTGTGGGAACAGCAACACTGCGGCAGACAAACATGACATATAAATATTGCATTAGAAACCCCTGAATGGGCTCCTGCGTGACCAAATCAGTGCGGGACTGAACTTCCTGCTGCCTCGCTGATGCATGAAACACACTTCTGAATGCATTTATTATATGTGATTACTGACCGCCTCCAGTATTACAATAACAATACAGTACAACATTGTGAAAAATCTGGTTGTTTTGAATTGTACTGGCCCATAAATTTATTACATCCCTAGACAATAATCCATATAAATATTTATTATACCTGTAACTATAAAAACTTGGTCTCTAAAAATAAATATAAAATAAAAATATATATTTTATAATTAGTGCTGGGCAACGATTAATCGCGATTAATCGCATCCAAAATAAAAGTTTTTGTTTATATAATATATCTGTGTGTACTGTGTATATTTATTATGTGTATATAAAGACACACACATACAGTATATGTTTTGAAAAGATTTACATGTATTTACATGTATATATTTATTAATATAATTTATATGATATATAAATATATTTAATATATAATCATAACACATTTTTCTTAAATATATACATACATGGGTGTGTATTCATATATACATAATAAATACACACAATACACACACATATATTATGTACACAAAAACTTTTATTTTGGATGCGATTAATCGCGATTAATCGTTGCCCAGCACTATTTATAATATAATTCAAATGATAAATAAATAGTATAACATAAATATATAAATATATATATATTTTTGACAACATTTTAGAAATAATGCCAGAATTTTTTTTTTTAGTTAACTATCCCTTTAAATTTTCTGCATGAAAATTTAATGAAGGCACGATTTAAAAAAAAAAAAAAAGTTAATACAGTGGAAAAGACTCTGATTTAGTTATCGCTAGCTGACCTTCAGATGTGTCTCCTGTGGTTTGAGTGCGAGCTCTTCTTCAGGATGGTGACTGTGTTCTGACATGATAAGGAGCCGCTGGAGAGACTGTAGGAGATCTGGAACAGAACCGAGCACTGCTGGACGCTCTCCAAAACCACACAATCTGTCCTCCACTGCCAGAGCTGCACTGAGCACACGAGACGAGACGGACAGCGCCATTAATAGAAATCAACAAATCTTTTTTTAATAGCCCCATAAATGTATTACATCCATATACAATAATGAATGAATAGTGTAATATTGTCATTACATAAAAATTATTAATTAAAATCAAATCTTTTCTTGATAGCCCTGTGAATTTATTAAATCCATAAATAATCAATCAATCAATCAATGGCATAATATAAAGTAATTATGGAAAAATTATAAATTATAATCAACAAATCTTTTCTGAATAGTCTCATAAATTTATTACATCCATAAACAATAATCAGTCATTCATAAACAAATAAATGGTCCAATATAAAGTCATAATTGCAAAGATTATTAATAAAATCAACAAATCTTTTCTGGATAGCCCTGTAAATTTATTACATCCATAAACAATAAATAAATACATGTAAAGTCATTGTAGCAACATTATTAATTAAAATCAACAAATGTTTTCCAAATAACCGCAAAAATCTTACAAACATACATTCCTAAACAACAATCCTTATAAATATTTATTATATAGTATAAATATTAATCTATTTCACTTGCAATTTTACCACACACACACGCGCGTTGGTATTTGTGGTTTACGGGGACTCTCCATAGGCGTAATGGTTTTTATACTGTACAAACTGTATGTGCTATTGTCCTACACCAACTCTACACCTAAACCTACCCCTTACAGGAGACTGTCTGCATTTTTAGATAAAAAAAAAAAAAAACACCATTTAGTATGTTTTTTAAGCCTTTTGAATTACGGGGACATAGGCAGTGTCCTCATAAACCACCTTCAAATTGTAATACCTCTGTCATACCCATGTCATTAAACAAATTTGTGTCCCCGTAAACTACATAAACATGCACACACACACACACACATGCACACACACACTCACGCACACACACATGCACTCTCACTCACACACACACACACACACACACATGTTAGTTTTTGTGAAAAGTGGGGACATTCCATAGGCGTAATGGTTTTTATAGTGTACTTACTGTATATGCTATTGCCCTACACCAACCCTACACCTAAACCTACCCCTTACAGGAGACTGTGCATTTCAACTTTCCCCCAAAAACTCATTCTGAGTGATTTATAAGCGTTTTGAAAAGTGGGGACATGGGTCAATGTCCTGAGATGTCACCTTCACCTTGTAATACCTGTCATGCCTTTGTCATTATACAAATCTATGTCCTGACTTTTCGCACACTCACACACTCTCTCACACACACACACACACACACATGCACTCTCACACGCACTCTCACATGCACTCACTCACACACACACACACACACAAACTATGCTATATACACTTATAACTTCTCTAAAAATAAATATAAAAATGAATAAATATTATAAGACAATAATTATCTAAGACCTGGGATGTGCAACATGACATTTTATTTATATTTTAATTTAAAAATAAATATTTAAAATGAAAAAAGTATTTTAAAAAAGTCTCTTTATCTTTGCAGTTTTTTTTTAAATTATTTTTTTATTTATTATATATTTAATAATATATTACTATATTTTCTAGCGAACTAAAAAACAAATAAAACTTTGAATTATTTCCACTAATCTTGGTAGATTACAGGCACTTAATGGGCTGAAGCCTGCATGTTGTTAATATGAAGGGAAACCCCTGCTACAGTGATGACCAATGATGACACAATGAGTGAGAAAACAAGAGCGATGGCTGGAGTTTGTGGAAATGAAAGTGCTGAGGGCACATTTGGCAGAAATGAGACACATCACAGAGGACACTTTGCTTTTGGTGCATGTGGTCAGACTGAACACAGCTATGAGTAAAAACCACTGTCCTGAGAACAGCTGTGTGTCTGACACCCTGAGACGCATTCTTCCGTCTGTCTGTCATCACAACGGAGGAGTGGATCGACCTCAAATATCCCCCTCGAATTCAGATTCCAGCCCAAAACATCATATTCTCAGGTCCATCTGAAGCTCACAATGAACGCATTGTTCCAGACGAGACCTCGAAGAAGATTAAAGCACAGTCTCTCTAGCTGACTGCCGTTTCCCAACGACCTGAGACTCAAAAACCTGCCCGAATTATTTAGATGTGGCTGAGAGCGCAGACAAGTACAATTAGCCTCTGTCGCACTTTTGTGCGGTTATAAAACAAATCTGTATTGTTCGGTAGGAAAATGTGAAGTGTTGTGAACTGACGTCAACTCCTGAAGAGTGGGAGACTGAGGCTTTTGTCATCGTGTTTGTTTGTGTCTGTGTTTTTGTGTGCTCAAAGACAAAGACAAACAAGTTCTTGTGCAATCACAGTTTGACTGCGGTCCCGTTTTATAAGCATTTAAAGAAATAAGTCTTCAGCAACAGACTGGAGATAGGCTTAGCAAGTTAGTTAAACACACACATATATATAGCTGCTACCAATAACATTGTTTTTAGGAATAATCCACCCAAAAATGTAAAATAGTTGAAACTTTACTCACTCTCCAAGATGTAGATGAGTTTGTTTCTTCATCAGATTTGGAGAAATGTAGCATTGCATCACTTGCTCAGCAATGGATGCTCTGCAGTGAATGGGTGCCGTCAGAATGAGAGTCCAAACAGCTGATAAAAACATCACAATAATCCACACCACTCCAGTCCATCAACGACTTGTGAAGTGAAAAGAGTGTTTGTTAGAAACAAATCCATAATTAAAAAGTTTTAATGTTTTTTTTTAAATATATAATTATTATTTAATATGTAATATATAAGAATTAATATATAATATATTATTAAGTTTTTAATTTTTATTTTTATAAAATATATTTAGCATTTTGTTTTTACATTTATTTTATAATGTTTTGTTTTTCAGTTAAAATTAATGGTTAAATATATAATTATTTTAAATATAAATATATAATTATTATAATTTGTTTTCATTTATGTATTTATTAATTAAAAAAAAACATATAAGATTCAAGGAAATCCACCATCAAAAGGACATTTAAAAAAAATGATAAAAGTTTAATAAATGCATAACCATATTAAATTATTGTGATCTCAGTACAGTTTTTATTATTTATTTATTTTATTTTCAGTTACAGTTTAAGGAAATCTGCCATTAAAAAGACAATTTTTTTAAGTGCAATAATTGCACAATGTCTCCAATAAAATATATATGTCTGTAAATCATAATTTTTTAATGTATATTTTATTATATTATATAGATATTATATTTATTTTATTATTTGTTTTTCAGTTCAAGGAAATGTTATGTTCAAAGAAATCACTGCTTGATGTTTCCATCAATGAATAATTGTATTAAACTATTATGATTTCTGCCATACTTGAGCAGCCCTGGAATAGTGAATGTGTCGTTCACAGCGTTCGGGCTGATGTTGATTGAGTCAGCACCTCGTTAGTGTGCATTCGTCAACCGATGGCCACTTCAACATTGATTACCCCAAACAACTGTTTTATGCATCTCTCTTTTCTTTGTGTTTTAAATGAGCTGAGGGCAGCGGAGAAGTCGAGCATGTTCATGGGTTGTCACTGCTGGGATAAAAATACTTCCCAAAATAATTTATTCAAGGATTTCTTTTCTAGGTCACATTTCCACGAGAGCCACAGCACTATATTTACAGAGGCTGTTTGAGCGCTGGAGGAGTGACGCATCTGAACAGTTGTGTCCGTGTGTGTCGCTCGTTTATCAGCGTCGCTGACATGCAACTTCAGCCTGATATCTCTTTTAGCTTCAGAAGTTCAACTGCTCTGAGCCCAACCTATGGGAAAGAAACATCAGAGTGATTCATTAGCATCTCAATTGATTCTCCTAAACAGCAATGCAATGAAATGAAGGGAAAATCCAGGCGCAAGTCCGTCCTCTAAAGTTTCCACACAAATCTTAAGGTGTCAAACTGCTCAGATTTGGCAAGATCCCAAAAGCAAGGGTGTAGAATTTAGTAGAGACACTATGACGTGTCCCTACACTCTCAGAAATAAAGGTACAAAAGCTGTCGCTGGGGCGGTACCTTTTCAAAAGGTACACTTTTGTACCTATTAGGTTCAAATATGTACACTTTAAGTACTAATATGTACCTTTAAGGTACCAAAATGGACCCTTTAGGTACAAACATGTACCTTTTGAAAAGGTATCGCCCCAGTGACAGCTTTTGTGCCTTTATTTCTGAGAGTGTACCAATATCCAGCAACTACTAAATTGTCCCAAGCACTAATTTTGATCAGACAATTAAACATATGTGTATGTAACCATTGTTGTAATTTCGACTGCATCTGAAATAGGTCCTAAAATTAATATTACTTGAGAAGTTAAAGATATACGCTAGAAAACTGCATGCTTTCGAGGGCGTACATACAATACATGTGTGGAGTAAGAACATATAAGAGCCCATGTTCACTATCACTCTAGACTAATACGATTAGATACAACAATAATTTCTCACATATTTATTACAATGTATTCTGATAAATCGAACATTCACTTCAGAGATATGAGATGACTGGATGCTTTCAACTGATTTCCTATTGAACCGTCAGCAACTGAACTGCAGCTCAAACTGTTTCAAATATAGTGAATTAAGCTACAAACTTGTTTCCATCTAACCTGTATTTTGAGGTGCAGCTCGTCATATTAATGGAGTTTTCACTAGTTAGCGGTTATCTCACCTGAATGTGTGTTGGATGTTATCTTTGGAAATATGGATTTTTTTATTTGTAAACATCATATTTTTTTGCTTATTTCAGTTAATGTCATAAAACTAGCGAGTTAAGTCAGTGCTGGCAGTGTCGTATAAACATGACTGAGGAACAGTAGGGATGGGCGGATCAATCCTAAAGTATGGATACTTTCGATACTGATGTTGTATCGAAAGGATCGATCCTCATATAAAAATATAGATTCTAAAGTGCATTTTTTTAACCACTAATTTTATTTGTCAAGAAACTTGGTGCATAAAATAAGCTTCTAAGTGGAAAAATAGACTATATTAGCAAATAATTGTGTTGGATAGGGCTATTTCTCCTGCTCATCGAAACACACGCAAATGCTGAAAGACAGAACCAACCAATCACAGACAGCATTCGCTGCTGACGCAAGGCTCAGTCACAGCGCTTGTTCAAATAGGGCTGCGTTTCCCAGAAGCATAAGTAGATCTTACTGTAAGAAAGCATTGCCTCATTATTGCATTACTACATATCATCGTTATATATCAAATTCATACTGAAAAATGCGTCACGGTTTCCACACAAATATGAAGCAGCAATAATCAGAAATGTTAGAATGATTTCTGAAGGACCACGTGACACTGAAGACTGATGCTAAAAATTCAGCTTTGATCACAGATGCATTTTAAACTATATTTTAAAATATATTAAAATAGAAAGTAGTTATTTTTAATTATATTTCACAATGTTGCTGTTTTACTGTTTTTTTGGGGATTCAAATAAGTGTAGCCTTGGTGAGCATGAGACTTATTTAAAAAATATTACAAAATCTTAATAACCCCAAACTTTTGTGTACATGTAATATTTATTTTAAATAGGCTGGTTTGTGCAAGTACATTTATTTAAACTGGTTGCTGAAAGTTCAAATAGATTGTGTTATGTTCTGTAATTGCTGTTAATAAATCTGACAGAAAACAATATGCTAAAGTTTCACCTTTAGGGGTACAACATCCTGGCAACCTTTTACAAAAATTAACCATGGTTTTATTACAGTAACCACAGTTTACCACAGTATTTGTAGTAAAACTGCAGTAACCACAAATTTACCATGGTAATAATAATAATAATAATAATAATAATAATAATAATACATTTTAGTACTTATGTAACACCATGTTCATTTTTCTTGAGGTACCCTCAAAGGTACACCTTATCTAACCTTAAAACATACGTGTATGGTACTAATATGCTCCATTTTAGGGGTATAGGTGCACCTTTGAGATTACTGCCCCAGTAAACGGCTAAAATACAATTTTAGAATATTTCTGACAGTGTAAACAAAAAAAGGCCTATGAAATGTAAAAAAAAAAAAAAAAAAAAAAAAATCATAGCTTTAAAATCTAATATTAAGTGAGTATAATTACTGATTATATTCTTTTAATAATTTAAAAGATCAGTTTAGTTTAGAGGTATCAGTATCGGTATCGGTATCGGCGATACTGGGCTTGAATATATCGGTATCGGATCGAAAATAAAATAAGAGGTATCGCCCATCCCTAAGGAACAGACAAACTGATTCAATTGAGTGAATCATTTACTCTGGAACCGCTCCGATTGATTCAAACTTGTGACTTCGATCATTCAGTTCAAGTATTTGATAGCAAAAACCAGATCAAAAGAGCCATTCATTTTTGAATTTTGAAGTCACTCGTAACGATTTTAAAAAGCACGTATAGTGATGGGTGAAACGAGCTTTTCCGAACTCTGAATTAGTTTAATCACTGCGTCGAAAAATGATTCCCTGTTTCGAATCGCTCCAATCGGATCACGAATCATTTGATTTAGATCGTGACTACAAACCCGCTCCGAAGATCCGATCTAAATCAAATAATTCTCGATCCACACTCAGACGTTCGTGATTCATTATTCAGATCAGAACTTCAGAGCACGTATTGCAAATCATTTTTTCTTTTTTATTAAACAGTACAAAACATCGAACCATTAAAGAAGTACAGTTATAAAAATAAAACAAAGAAAGAATACACAATTACAAATCCCTTAAGAAAATTATGTTTTTTACTTTTCATGTCAATGTCATCTAACCTGCATATTTTATTTCAGAGCTATGAGTTTTCAGTGTAAAATGAGTTTGATCTGATGCCACACACAAAGCCACCTCAGAAAACTTAGAAGTGCATGAGTCACGTGGACTATTTTATGGTGCTTCTTGTCCTTTTTGGAGTATGACAGACAAGGTCCGGAGTTGAAAACAGCAGATCAGAGGCTGCAGTGGAGTCTGAGCCTCAGTGGGAGTCGTGGCTCCAGACCCATAAAACCTAATAAGAGCTGAAAGTCCTCAGTCAGCAGCCTCCAGCTCTGTCTCAAACGCTGAGAGGAACCACCGGAGAGACACTCACATCAGAGGAAAAGCCCTCAGGGACTGAACAGAGAGCAGAGGAAGGGACAGTCCAACACAAACAAACCCTGCATTTCCTTTTCCCTCCACCTTATCTTCCCTTCATCCCTCGCTCATTGTTCCTCCCTGCTATTGTGCTTGTGCTGATGCAGCTGTGAAGCTCTGACACACTCCACGTGTGAGTGAGAAGCCCGATCTGCTCAGAGAAACAGCATTTATGGAGCTCTTCTGGAGGTTTGTGTCACAAAAACGTGAAAACTCACAGCCAGGTTTTTCATGTCATTGTACACTCTCAGAAATAAAGGTACAAAAGCTGTCACTGGGACAGTACCTTTTCAAAAGGTACACTTTTGTACCTATTAGGTTCAAATATGTACACTTTAAGTACTAATATGTACCTTTAAGGTACCAAAATGGACCCTTTAGGTACAAACATGTACCTTTTGAAAAGGTATCGCCCCAGTGACAGCTATTGTACCTTTATTTCTGAGAGTGCACTTAAAGGAATAGTTTTATATAATATATTTCAAAATTTTATCTATATAAATTTAATTTTTTTTAATTTGTATTTTTTTTTTTAAATTATATTAATTATTACTAATAGATTGAAATAATAATAATAATAATAAATTATTAAAATTAATTAATTTTAATTTACTTTTCATGCAGTTTTCATGCCCACATAAATTAGGAGATTAAAATGCAACATTTTTTTTTTTATATAGAACTTTAATAATAATTTAATATATTTTAAAGTTATATTTAAAATTTAAAATTAATTGAAACAATTATTGCATTTACTAATAATTTAATAAAAATTAAATTAATACAAATAAAAATACATTTAAAATGTAATTAATATGTCACACCACATGATCATTTAAAATGAAGTATTGAAAGAAAAAAGGTGATTAAAAATGGTGACAAACTTTTACAAGACAGGATATTCAGATTCTCATATATGTTCATATAGGTTTTAAAGTAAAATCTTAATGCTGATAAAAAAAAAAAAAAAAAAAACATCTAGACGGACAAATAGACTAAACATTTATATTCTTTTATCTTTTAATAAGATACAGAAATAGATAACATGAAATATTTTTGGGAAGTTGAGATTTAAACTATTTTAAAAAACAACTCACTATTTCTTTTTTTGTAATTATTATCCATGCAGTTTTCATGACCACATAAATTAGGATATTAAATGGAATATTTGTAATTGTTGTAGGTTTGTAATAATAATAATAATTTAATATATTTTACATTTAAATTTAAAATAAAATTTTAATAATAATAAATGTATTAATAATTTAAATTTAATCTATTTATTCCTTTTCTTTTCTAGAAAAAAAGTGACACTGGTAAGTTGCATTGGATCAAAATTGCATTGTTGAGTGGAAAAAACATAGTAAGCTGCATCGTAAGTCATGTTTTATTATTACATTCAGAAATAATGTAAAATAAGACAAATATTATAAACACTATATAAACATGTATTTAATTTCCCTTCTCTCCACAGCAAATGCTTTAAATTTAACAGTATTCAAAACAGGAATGAAAAATATAATACAAGCATACATTATAATGGCATTCATAATAAATGACATTTATCAGAAATGCCAAGTCTGAGGAGATTTTTTTGGGGTGAACTGTTCTTTTAAGGAATTCGCAGAGACTAATCATTTGTTTTGTTGGGTTCTGCTTTCAATAGATGAATCAGCGTTTACCATTCACTGTGATGACAGATTCAGGGAACTGAATAAAAGTGTGATACCAGTAATCATACTCGGGCCAAACAGGAAGTGAGCTCATAAAGGACAGGATGTGTGCCATTATTTCCTTTCATAGGTTGGTTTCAGAACCGGATGGCGTCTATTTATTTAACCCTACAATGTCCTGGTCTTTCAGGGTCAGATTCAAACACAGGACAGCAGACAGCAGAGGATTGCACCAATCACCAATCACACAGCGACTCAAAGTTTAACATATGGGATGTTTGAGTGCTTTTGTCTATTAAGGAGTTTGCATTCATGCTTATTGTTATGTGACTCATTCTTCTCTTTCCCACAATTCTCCTGTCCTTTCCTGACAGATCTTTCACATTTAAAGGGGTCATCAGATGCCCATTTTGCACAAGTTGATATGATTCTTTAGGGTCTTAATGAAAAGTCTATAACATACTTTGGTTAAAATTTCTCAATGGTAGTGTAAAAACACCTTTTTCCCCTGTCAAAATCAGCTCTGTTTTCAGCGAGCTGTTTTTAGTCCATGTTACTTTAAATGCTAATGAGCTCTGCTGACCCCGCCCCTCTCTTCTGTGGGGTGACAAGCAAAATGCCTGTGAACTTCAGCCGCGAAACTGGCTAAGTAGCACATTAGTAGGAAAGGCAATTTGCAAAGATTCATAAAAACCCTTATATTCACTTCTTCTAGATGAAGCTGGATCACGAATGATTCGCTCAAACATAGACGCATTTAGCCAGATCGGGATCGGCGCATTCACTTCAAAACGAAAGTAACTTTAATCCTCTGCGTCTTCAGCGGCTCAGATGTCAGGAGTAAATGAGGACTGCTATATTCATTATTACATCCAACGGAGTTGGCACAATGGCGGACAGCTCTCAGCTCACTCAGGGCGGGTCTAAGGTAAGACGGCATTGTCAATCAACTATCGTGGGAGGGGACTGTACAGAACTACATCATTCTGACAGGAACCTCAGAACAGCCTGATTTGAGAAAGAGGATGTTTTACAATCATTTGAAACTTAATTTAAATGATGATTTCATTTAATAGTAATTAAAATGAAATAAAATAATTTTAATTTAACTAATTTGTCAACAAAAGATATTAACAAAAGAAAATTAACCAGTGAAGGCAAAAAGGTAATTAAAAATGGTGATAAAACCTAACCTGCTATTTCTTTAATAATTATTAGTATGACCACATCAATTAGGAGATTGTATTTGTATTTTATAGAATTTCATTTAATATCTTTTAAATATATTCTAAATTTAAAATGTATTTGAATGATAATTACATTCATTAGTAATTTATATCAAATAAATTAATTTTCATTTTATTTATTGGTCACAGAACAGGACCATTTAAATTGTGAAGTGATTAAAACTGTAAAGTAGTAAAGGTAATTAAAAAAGTGAAGTTTCTTTTATAATTATTTTTGTAGAATTTTAATAATTATTTAAATATAAAAAACAATATTTACAATTTTAAATTAATTTAAATGATTATTTAACATAAAATAAAATATAAATTTTTATATTTAATTTTATTTCACTAGAGGATCGTTTAAAATTAAGTCCAAATAGTGATTAAAATGGTGAAAAATGTAAATAAAATATATATAACTATAACGACTTTGTCATATACATTACAATAAATTTTAAAGAAAAATCTTAATGTTGGTACAAAATTTCAGATTTTAATAATACAATTTTAATATTTTTAAAATTACACTTAAAATCTAAACTTAATTTAAATAATTATTACATTTACTAATCATTTAAATAAAATAATTTACATTTAAAGATTTTGTCATACCATATTTAAAATATATAAAATAACCTAGTGAAGGCGAAAATATTTTTTTTTAAAAAGAGAGTGAGATTAAAAAATATTAAAAATGGTGAACATTTTAAGAAATGGTGATCAGTTACAGGACAGGATATACAGATTCCCACACATTAATATAATTTTATGTAAAAAATAAAAAATAAATCATAGACATACAGACAGACAAACTAACTATTAAAATGTATAATTTGATCATTGGACTAAAATTGGTGACTCTAAAATCATTCCCAAACTACAAGGGTCCACTCAGTGTTGAACTCATATGTGATTGTGATTCCCTCAGTGTGAATCAGCCCAGTAGAGTTAAAGCACAGCATGATGGACAGGCCGTCACGCAGCATTACCCCGCAGGCCGGTCGATCCTGTGACCTGCTGCCTTAAAACGGCCCTAAAGGTCCATCAAAGAATCCCATTATGTCAACTGTCCAACACAGACATTGACCAACAGGCCTCGTAACGAGCACATAAAGGGCAGCAGTGTGGTGGGCCGCGGTGTCAGAATCCACCCCTCCTCACTAAGCCTAACCAGCGTGTCACAGAGAGCCCTGAGGTTACGTATGAACCGCTTCAGACCAGCGCTTCACCCCGAAACCTCCTGATCGAGAGCATGAAAGCCTCTGACGGGAGCCGCTGCGCTTCAAAGCCAGCGGCAGCTTTCTGACCCCGTAATACAGCGTGGTTTGAATCAGAGGGGGAAATAAAAAAGTATGCTCAATATGATTATAATTAAGTCTCCAAAGGTCTTGGAATGGAATAAATGTGTTCCCTGAGAAACAAAACAAAAGAATTACGAGTGTTGCGACACTTTGACGTGAGCATGACGAACAGAACAGATCATGAGATACACACTGAATCTGAACACCCATCACTCACAAAGATAGATAGATAGATAGATAGATAGATAGATAGATAGATAGATAGATAGATAGACAGATAGATAGATAGACAGATAGATAGATAGACAGATAGATAGATAGATAGATAGATAGACAGATAGATAGATAGACAGATAGATAGATAGATACATAGATAGATAGATAGACAGATAGATAGATAGATAGACAGATAGATAGATAGATAGATAGATACATAGATAGATAGATAGATAGATACATAGATCGATAGATAGATAGATAGATAGATAGATAGATAGATAGATAGATAGATAGATAGATAGACAGACAGAAATACACAGTTAGGTAGATAGATTTTGAACAGCGTTTTGCAATTTATTTTATATTTATTAGTATGACCATATTAATTAAACAGAATATTTATAATTTTTATATAATTGTAATAGTTTAACATATTTCTAAAATACATTTTAATTGATAAAAAAATATTTAATAGTAATTTAAATAAAAATACATTTAAATATTGAAATAATATATATCTTTTTTAAAAATTAAATTTTTTTTGGAATTATATTTTAAATAAAAATAGTTTAAAATTATAAATTCAATTTAATAATATTTATAAATAAAGTAAGTGACTGACATAAGCGTGACAAACAGTCAAAGAATGGTTAAAGGTTATGGACACTTGACAAACCTTGACATGCAAGTTTCTTATTTTCCCCTTTGTTTCCATTCAGTCAAGTCAGATCTGACGAAGCAAACAGGAAACATTTTGGCAGGCTGGAAAAAAACAATCATCTGGCTTCACAATTCTTATTTCTAAAGGGAATTTTGCAGTGTTTATTATAAATGATTTATCTATGAAAATTGTTAATATTATTTTTTTAATTTAATTTTTTAAGTATATTTTATGTATTTTAAATGTAAAGTTAATTTAATTACATTAATTATTAATAATTAAAAATAAAATAATTTAAATGCAATTAAATTTAATGACAGGACAGAATATACAGAGTCCATACATTCAAGTTTTTTAATCTATCAAACATTTAAATTTTTCAAAACTTATATTGATAAAATGTTGTTAACAAAATCTAGATAGAGAGATAGAAAAAATATTAAAATGTAGAATTTGATCATATTAAAAAAGTAGATTCTGGTCACTCTAAAATAATTTTTCTTGTTCGAAAAGCCATTTTACTCGGATATACATCATAATAGAGAAGAAATTTCCTACGAACTTTAAATTCACCTCCAACAATTCACACTAAAAACATCCCAATAAAGCATGCATGAGAGCATCTGAGACATGCACATCCATGCCACCCTAAAATAACACTCTGTATTCCTGTGTTTTGTGTCCACGTTCCTGTCATTCAGAACCAAACGGTAATGAAGGTGGCAGCTCGTCATGCACCAGTGAAAGAAAAGGAGAAACTGGATCCAAATTCACAAGAACATGTTGCAATCTCCTGATCTCTTGTCTTTACAAGCCCGGTCCACTTAGCAGCATGTTTTGGAAGCGCAACAGGTGGTGAAGGTTCTCTGAGGGGCTTCACCTGCACACAGAGACATCTAAACATCAGGCTGAATGGAAGAAAGGAAGCCGAGGATGTGTTTCCTGATCGGCACAAAGACCACGAGAGGCCACCGGAGAAAGACAAGACAATGGGACATGTCAAACAGACCACCAAAGTCTAAACATATTCGGGGGATTTCACTGACAACAATTCAATTTATCCAGAAATGAATGGCAACAGCATCATTTAAATACATGCATTTAGAACTTGATTAAAAGAATAGTTCACCCAAAATGAACATTTGCTTAACATGTCTCTTCATCAGATTTGGAGAAATGTAGCATTGCATCACTTGCTCATCAATGGATGCTCTGCAGTGAATGGGTGCCGTCAGAATGAGAGTCCAAACAGCTGATAAAAACATCACAGTAATCCACAGCACTCCAGTCCATCAGTTAACATCTGGAGAAGACAAAAACTGAAACAAATCCATCAAGACTTCAAACTGTTACTAACTAAAATAGCCCTCTATCCATAATAATATTTTCTCCAGTGAAAAAGTCATCTCGTCCAAATTAGGAAAGAAATCTGCACAGATCAAACGTTTTAAACAAAAAACGCTCTAAACAAATATGTGGCTGGATTTTGATGTGAGAGACAACAGGAGATGGACTTTTTTCACTGGAGGAAGCGTTATTTTGGATTATGGACTCATATTTTAGCCAAAAGCAACAAACTGAAGTTAAAAACACCTCAATGATGGATTTGTTTCTTACAAACATGCAGGTTTTGTCTTCTCCAGATGTTAACTGATGGACTGGAGTGGTGTGGATGTTTTTATCAGCTGTTTGGACTCTCATTCTGACGGCACCCATTCACTGCAGAGCATCCATTGCTGAGCAAGTGAGGCAATGCTACATTTCTCTAAATCTGATGAAGAAACAAGCTCATCTACATCTTGCATGACCTGAAGGTGAGGACATGCACAGCTAATTTTCATTTTTAGATGATCTATTCATTTAAACTCTAACTGTTTTGCACTGGAATACTGCATGCTAAAACATTAGATCTGCTGCTGCAATGACATTAACAATTGCATGGATAAAAGAGTTCCCTTCATGGCCATTATTAAGACAAATTTAGTCAAAACACCATGAAAACACATTTATGGACATCAATGCACACAGTGGAGTCTAACTTTAGCACATTAGTTACAGTATCTAAAGTGAAGATTCACAGACATCTAGATACAGAAAGATAAAAAGCCGTTTGCTCGTCGTCCAGAGGAAACTTTTTGAGACTGTGCTCCTGTGTAAGCAATATATTAAGCTTGCTTTTCTCATAAAAACGGAGGAAGAAAACTAAATCTGTGATAAAGACACTTTTGATGTCTGTCTGATGTCTTGCCAAGCCTGCTCGCTTTATCAAACTTTACAGCTTAGATGTAGACTTTGGCAAAGATTTTTGGCAAAGATGCAGCAACTCTTTTAGAAAACACTCATAAGGAGAATAGAGAACAGCAATAATAAATCAACATTAAAAAGTGTGGTTTTAATAAAACATATATATACAGGGCTGGGAAGGTTACTTTTATTTCATTAGATTACTTAATTTTAGTAACTTAATCTAAATACTTTGGAATACTTTGGAATACTTAAGGTAAATGGCATATTAACTTTGATGTCTTGTTTTTATGTTAACCACCTCTAAATAAAAATGGGTGGCATGAATACATTTAAAACAATTATAAATGCATAAATAATGCTATGAAATTAATATTTACAATACAACATTTTGAACAGAAATAAAAAATATGGAAGGAAAATATGTTTCAGCCAGTAGGTGGTAAATCACTGCCTTAATGAAAGAGTCATGGAATCATTCGATTCGTTCAAAAGGCCCGATTCATTCAGGAATCAAGCAAGTGATTTTATGAATGTAATTGAATCATTCTCAGCTGACTCGTTCAAAACGCGGCTTCATGCAGGAACCAAATGTTGCTCGCAGACGCTCAACTTCTTTTTATTTCTATTTATTTTGAAGGCAGTGGTTATTTGCATTAAGTGCAAATATCCATAAATTCTATTTACACCATGTAGGAAAAAAGTTGCATTTTCTTTGCAACAAGTGATAGTAATTAGATGCTATTAATACAAATAGGCGTCTTTTCTAATGATGTCAATCCCAACCAGATATGCGCTTACTGTAAATAGACCAGCGGTTGTATGGAACCATTTTTGTTTGCGGTATAGAGCAAATCAGACAACACTGTTCTTTTAATAAGTCACTAAATATGAACTTTTTGTTATGAATTGCATAAAATCACATTTGCAATTGCGCTAATATTCGGATAAACAGCACTCTTCTTCCTCGATTGATATTGCTTAACTAGCCTAAACATAAATATAGGAATACCAGAACTAGTACAACCTGAGACTGTGAGAACAACTTACTTTAAGATGCTTTTTCAAGGTTAGATGCACTGTAAAAAATAAATCCGTAAAAAAACGGATAATGTACTGGCAGAAAATTACCAGGACATTTTCTATTAAATTTACGGACATTTCCTTCGACATTAAAACAGAAAATTCTGTAGATTTACATTTTCTTCTGTACCATAAACGGACAATCCTTAATGCAGAAATTTCTAAAAAATTATAGCATAGGCCTATCTTTAGTAGCAAATAAATCCAGCACAATATATACAAATTGAACATGGTTTATTTTTACCTCATGTAAACATTCTTAAAAGTGTGTTCAGTAGCTTTTATTTGCCTTAAACAGGTGAAGATAAAAATATTATTACATCAATTAATTTAACAATGTGTAAAGCACCACTGAAAATGCTTGTATTGTGGAACACTTTTTAGTTTTAAACAGCAACATGCAGAAAAAAGAAAACATGAGCAGGTACTTGACTTGTACAATATTGGTGTTGCATCAAATAGTGGTCACAAAGATAAACTTCATTGTGAAACAGTCAAGATTTAAAATAATTTCAAAAAATTAATACAAAGACAGGGCTGTCATTAATAACAATTGCTATAGACTTACAGTCAATAGGCAAGTGAAATGTTCCAGTGTTTACACCATTTAACCTATAGAAGAACACAATATTATTTAAAAGGTCAGTTCACCCAAAAATGTGAATTCTGTCTCACCCTCATACCGTTCCAAATCCATTCGATTTTCATTCATCTTTGGAACACGAACAAAGAGTATTTTTAATTAAATCTATGTGCTTTCTGTCCCTCCATTGACAACTACCATATACAACTACCATTTCAAGGTCCAGTAAGGTATAGCTGTCAGATTTCATTAAAAAGGATCTTCATTAGTGTTCCAAAAATGAACAAAAGTCTAACAGGATTGGAACAAGATTTTTCATATAATATTTTGGGTGAACTAACACTTTAAGTTAGATTACTAACCTCTAATTCATGCTAAATTATCTGCATCTACAAACCCGATTCCCAAAAAGTTGGGACACTGTACAAATTGTGAATAAAAAAGGAATGCAATAATTTACAAATCTCATAAACTTATATTTTATTCACAATAGAATATAGATAACATATCAAATGTTGAAAGTGAGACATTTTGAAATGTCATGCCAAATATGGGCTCATTTTGGATTTCATGAGAGCTACACATTCCAAAAAAGTTGGGACAGGTAGCAATAAGAGGCCAGAGAAGTTAAATGTACATATAAGGAACAGCTGGAGGACCAATTTGCAACTTATTAGGTAAATTGGCAACATGATTGGGTATAAAAAGAGCCTCTCAGAGTGGCAGTGTCTCTCAGAAGTCAAGATGGGAAGAGGATCACCAATTCCCCCAATGCTGCGGCGAAAAATAGTGGAGCAATATCAGAAAGGAGTTTCTCAGAGGACAAGGACAACCCAAGTTGTTATCAGCGCTCAGTTCAGAAGCCTGCATCTCTGATGGTATGGGGTTGCATGAGTGAGTGTGGCATGGGCAGCTTACACATCTGGAAAGGCACCATCAATGCTGAAAGGAATATCCAAGTTCTAGAACAACATATGCTCCCATCCAGACATAGTCTCTTTCAGGGAAGACCTTGCATTTTCCAACATGACAATGCCAGACCACATACTGCATCAATTACAACATCATGGCTGCGTAGAAGAAGGATCCGGGTACTGAAATGGCCAGCCTGCAGTCCAAATCTTTCACCCATAGAAAACATTTGGCACATCATAAAGAGGAAGTGGCGACAAAGAAGTTGAGTTGAGCAACTAGAAGCCTGTATTAGACAAGAATGGGACAACATTCCTATTCCTAAACTTGAGCAACTTGTCTCCTCAGTCCCCAGACGTTTGCAGACTGTTATAAAAAGAAGAGGGGATGCCACACAGTAGTAAACATGGCCTTGTCCCAACTTTTTTGAGATGTGTTGATGCCATGAAATTTAAAATCAACTTATTTTTCCCTTAAAATGATACATTTTCTCAGTTTAAACATTTGATATGTCTTCTATGCTGCATTCTGAATAAAATATTGAAATTTGAAACTTCCACATCATTGCATTCTGTTTTTATTCACAATTTGTACAGTGTCCCAACTTTTTTGGAATCGGCTTTGTACAATTGACATGATACTGCAAAAAATACTTTCTTGTACAGCATTTGAAAATAAAAAAAACTAAGATTCATGCACTCATGCCTCACATTTCAATGTGAATACTATACAACTATACTAAACTAAACTTGTGTGCTTTTAGTATCTCTTGCCATGTGCCAGTTTGTGGAAACTTCTTTTTTTTTTCTGCATGTTCAGTCCAAGTTACATGTTGAGATTTGAAAAAAGCTCGAATTGCACATGGATTCTCAAAGTCTTGGAAGCGTAGGTTCCCATCATCTCAACCTTTGACCCTCGTTCAGGATTTTGTTTTCTTTGTGCACAAAAAGTATTCTCATAGCTTCGTAAAATTACAGTTGAACCACTGATGTCGCATGGACCATTTTAACGATGTCCTTATACTACGTTTCTGTGCCTTGATTGTGTAAGGACCCTTGCTGTCTATGGAGGGTCAGAAAGCTCTCAGATTTCATCAAAAATATCTTAATTTGTGTTGCAAAAATGAACGAAGGACTTATGGGTTTGGAATGACCTGGAATGACAGAATTTTCATTTTTGGGTGAACTAACCCTTTGATTATTTTCAACTAAACAGCAACACAATAAAATGCTTTATACACAGTCTCATTACACAAATTCCTTACATTTGTATGGATTCCAGCGTAGGTGCCATCTCCTCTGGATGTTTTATGTTTAAAATAAAACAAAGAGAATGTGTAGCTCAGCCACAATGGGAGGAAATGATAACTTCTTGAATGACAGCAATCTGGAATCACCAGTAACAAATAAGAAATTATAAAAAACACATGGTGAATTCAGAAAACCACTCCATTAAATCTTTCCTACACAAACAAAAGTCAACTGAATAAATGACTCAATGACTATTTTTTTGTTAGTATTGAACAGGCCTAATGGTAAATAAAATAAAAACAGTTAATAAATAAAACAGAATACAAACCCATGATAAGAATGCAGGGGGTGCTTGGGGTGTACAGTACAGCAGCAGCAATTAGACATGTCTTTAGAAAAGAAAACAAAAGAAACACCATGAATCTCATGAACTGCTGTCCCTTTAAAACATGACTCACATCTGCCACATCCCAACTCTTTACATCAGTCAAGACATTAACTTACTTAATGGTCATTTTTACATAATTTTGTGTGCTTTTGTCCGTGTAAGTGTGAGAGAGAACTCGGTGCGCTACTGACGTGCTGACTGAGATAAAAAAAAAAAATTAAAAATAATAATAATAAAGCGGCATTCTCTGCGCGTGCATGATATGCTTGTTCACAGACAGCGTGCCAGTAACGTTACCGAATTAACTTCTCGTTTGTGTGTGTGTGTTTAACATAAACAAGACAATAAAAAGTCTAAACCTACCTCGTTTGGCAGAAAAGGCGTGTTATCTTTGAAGAATTCTGCGATGTCAGATCTTAGTCTTCTCTTAATCTCTTTAAAAAAAATAATAATAATTTTTTTAAAAGGTCATAAATGGTGTCTTCTTTTCTTGACAATTCCTCTGCCAGCTCCTGTTGAAGCAACCCATTCTCACTCCCAAGGCGTCAAAAACTGAAGCATGGTCAAACTCCTTTCGCGTCACTATGAAGACGCCAAAGGTGCCCCTAGGCGTCATTATATGACAAAATAGGATCTCCATTGCTTTCAGTTACTTGCTTTATGCGTCAGGTCAAGACGCTTATGGAAAATGACAACACGTTATCCTCCGTTGTTTTCAGTTGTTTGTCTTAGTTTAATGGTTTGCATGCATTTGTAAAAAATTTATAAATCATTTTATATACATTTATACTTTTATTGGAGCACCTAACCCCACCCCTACCCTAAACCTACCCACTTCTGAACAACATAAAACACGTAACAGGCAAATATAAGTGCAGTCACAGGTATTTATTGCAAAAACTGACCATAAACAAGCAGTATAAAAGCATTACAAACAAGTCATGTTGCATTCCAAGTCTTCTGAAGCCATACGAAGTCTTTGTGAGAAGAAGAGAGCAAAACAAGGTTTTAATCGCTGAAAATGATCCCGCTCGTTAACGCGCTCGCATCTCATTCAAAAGATACTCCAGTCCCGTAGAATGACGCAATTGGTCACGAGACACAGAAGAGCCAATAGCCTGTCAGAACAGCATGACGCAATCGGTCACGAGACACACAAGAACCAATAGTATTTCACAACCAAGGCTGACGTAAGGCTTCTTCTGGCGGCATTTTTTGAATTCGCGCACAGACTGCAGCACACAGGCTGAGTTTTACGGCGGACGGAGACGGCAATCGCGTTTATTCCTCTCACAAATCAAATGTTTTGCCTCGGAAGACTTGGAATATTCATATTTTTTAAATAAATTATGACGGTAGTTGTATCTGCCTGTTATATCTTGTGTTTTATTGACAAATGGTAGGTTTAGGGGCAGGGGTTGGGTTATGTGCTCACAAATGTGTAAATATTGTAATATAAATAAAACTGTTGTGGCTGTTTACATTGAAAAATCACACCCCAACATATATGCAATAATGGCAATGTTATTACCCAATATATAATTTAATTATGACGATAAAATTCCCAGTATGGCGTCGGCATATTGACGCTAAGGGTTTCCTATTTAAAGCAACGGAGGACCCTGCAAGTCGAAAAATGACGCTAAGGGGTACCTTGAGCGTCAAAAAGCGACGCCAAGTGGTCCTGACCAAGCTTCAATATGTGACGAGTTGGGTGTGAGAATGGGTTGGTTGAAGGCATAAAGCGCTCTAAACACAGTTGTGCCTCAGATTTAACGTTCTTACAGCTGCTTAACATCACAACCTTAAATGCCGATGCTTTATGACACGCTCAGTAACAAATACACCACAACAACAATTAAAAAGTTAATTAACTCTTAATTATAAAACTAAAAGTGAAAACACTGTAACAAGTAACTTACCTCCACGTAGTCGAGTAAGATGTGACGGTGAGCTGAAAATGTTGAATATGACGGCTCCGACATTCATTTGCCAAACAAGCTAGACAGCAACTAAGTTAAAGTTACAGTTTATGTTACATTTAACAAAAACTAATTTACCACGGAAGTGTAAGAACAGCTCCCCAAACCCGAAATCCGACTTTAAAATGAAATTTTTACCGATACTATCTCCGTGAATAATGGCGCCTGCTCTAGCACTGTTTTCGCGCCGATTATCGACAGAGCTTAACGTTCCCACAATGCAAAGCGTAATTTAAAAAATACTGAAAAACACCTGTAAAAACCAAATACGGAAAATTCCTTCAAATTATTACGGTATATTGTACTGTATTTTTACGGACTTTTTTTACAGTGTGTTCCTTTGATGCCCAGAGACGTTTTGTTGCAGGTAAACAAAAATTACATAGCCTACTGTGATGTTCCGTCCTTTTTCACATTTATAAGTAAAATTGTCTTTTTATTTCCATGACAATTAGGCTACGTGCTACACTGTAAAAAATGACCGTGATTTTATCGGTAAAAAACTGTGAAAATGCTACAGTAAAAACCTGTTAAATGGTTAACGGTAAGTTCCCCTAATATATACGGTGAAAAACTGTAACAGACATTTCAGACATACCGTTTTTGAAAGTGAAAAAAGAATGTAATATTTACAGGGGAAACCGTAAATTGACGTTCCCAGAATTCCCTGCGTTGCATTTCAAATTTTGTTGAATTTGATGTTTTGGTAACACTTTACAATAAGGTTCCTTAGTTAACAACACTAGTAAACATGAACTAAGAATGAACAATACTTCTACAGCATTTATTAATCTTAGTTAATGTTAATTTCAGCATTTATTAATGCATTATTAAAATCATAAGTTGTGTTTGTTAACATTAGTTAATGCACTGTGAACTAACATGAATAAACAATGAACAACTGTATTTTCATTAACTAACATTAACAAAGTTTAATAAATAGTGTAATAAATGTATTGTTCATTGCTTGTTCATGTTAGTTAATACATTAACTAATGTTAACAAATGACACCTTATTGTAAAGTGTTACCGATGTTTTTTCTTTGAAATAACTATGTTTCTTAGTTTTTTCTTATCAGTTATGTTTATTAGGGTTGTATGTTACATCTAATGTGTGCAAAAGGACATGCTTAATTTAAATTTATTTAATTATAATAGTTCTATCGCAATCAGTTTATTCTAGTTACTGCGTCAGCTGAGTAGGCGTGGTTAGAGAGAGTCTCGCGAGTTCAGAGAGATTGAGAGATCAGATGCAGCGGCAGAGAGAAGACGATAACTTGCAATTGTTATCAGAAATGATAAAAATGAGGTTGACTTGACGCCTTCGCGTAGGGGATGGGACATAAGTATACAGATTGTACACTGACTGAAGTTTTCCACGCGGATGGTCGGCTGATGCTGTGATTTGCTTCGGAGTTCGTTGGTATTACCCGTTGGGTTTTTTCCGTGTGCGTCATTGACGATTGTAAGTGTTGTTTATTTGTTATTCATCTTAATATTGTGATCTGATATGTTATCAGATGTGTTGACACATTTCTTCAATTATGAAAGAAATGCTGCAACATTTTCGTGTATCTTTATATGTTTGCTTTCTCTCACGTGTTTAGTCATGTGAAGCTATAATGACTCGGTACCTGTTACACCGATCGCATTAGAAACTAATTGCACTTTATCTATTTACTCTAGAACCACACATCTCACGAATTATACAAGAATTGTCAGCACATCACACATCCAGTGCATCACTACACAGACGAGGACATATCTACGGACATCCGCCTGTTCAAGTCTCCGTGTGAAGATTACACCGAGTCCGAACATCTGTCTGCACCTATCCCTCCTTTCAAGTAGACTTTTCCTGGAACTATTGGGACTTATCAGAACTAAGAACTATCTCATTGCAAGATCTAAGTATCTCTGTATCTTTGAATCCTTTCTCTGTATATTATTTCTTTATATTGATTGCTTATTGTTTGCGAGCCTCACGGTTTGTATTTTAATCAATACGGATGTGAATTTATATATGGGCATTTTCAAGTGTGAGTAATCATTACATTTTCTGTTGGGTGAACAATACATTGAGTGAATTCTAATTCAAAGGCTCTGGCTCTTTACTCCTCTCTTGGTCCCTGGACATTAATTGGGTATCCGGCCTTCTAAGGTGATTTAGTACCGTAACAGCAACCAACGCATTCATACAGTCTCTAATACATTTATGGTCCTTCGAGCCGGATCACTATAACCACCTTAGCTATGACGTCCAGTCCTAGAGAGGAGGTGTTAAAGCCAGAGAATGTTCGTCGCATAGAACAACTAGACAGCCATTGCATTTGCATGACTACGAAGTTGGTTATCTGCAGAAACAGCTCACGTTCGAAGATGAACAGTATGATATGCTTGCTTGTATTCGTGAAATGAGGGAGGAAAATAGGAAAATGAGACAAGATATGCAACGCCTCGGATATAATTGCTAATTCTCCAGTGTTAGCTTCTCAGTCTTCAGTATCTGTGCAGCAGCCTTTGGATGAAGGAGCTAGGGTGTCATCTACACCAAAGTCAACTAGTATGCAGTTGTCATTTCAGGATGATGGGAATCCTAGCCAAGCAGAACATACTCCTTTGGTGCCACCTAGAGATGAATCTCTCCTTGCAGTTCGTGGCTGTAAACAAGATCTCATTGAGGAACTGACAGACAGTCTAAGGAGAGTAAGCAAGTGGAGCGGTAGTCAGCCTGGTTCAGGTATGTCAACTCCTTCGTATACCTCCCCCCATGATAGCAAGAATGACTCGCCGCAAGTTCTTGGCTATGATACTAATGTTCCTTCACGGACACGTGATTCGTCTGATCTTCGTCATCGTCATACAGATGACACTTCTTTGTTATGCCCAGTGTGTCATCTCGTGATGTTTCTTATCGACCATCAAATAATCCTTACTATCGCCGCTCAAGCGATAGAGTGCATTCCTTACAGGAAGATGCTATGATTGATCGTTCTCTAGGTGATTGGAGACAAGAGTGCAGTCGAGATAATAGACAGTTTTATTCATATGATCGTTCTTACCATTCATTGGGTCATTCTGAGAGTCCACGCCCTTTGCCTCCTCCACCGATGCAATATCGAGGGCCGGCTCCTACAATCCCAGATTTCAGTCGAGATGATCCCAGAGAATTCGCTCGGCTTAAGCTTGCATTGGACAATGTTCTTCCTGATGATGCTTCAGAGTCATTTAAATTCCAAATACTTTTGGATCATCTTAAATTGGAAGATGCTTTGCTTGTCGCTGACTCCTATAGTCACAGTCGTACTCCATTCAGTGACACAATGAGAGCCCTCACTGATATGTATGGGCAGCCACACCAGTTGGCATTACAAAGGATTACGAACCTTATGGACGGGCCCAATATCAGGAGTGGGGATGTGAAGTCTTTTAAGGGATTTGCCCTTCGTGTCCGAGCACTGGTTGGGATGTTGAATCAATTAGGTAGCCCAGGCTGGACTGAGCTGAAGTGTGGCTCACATGTTTCTCGCCTCTTAGCTAAGTTGCCACATGACCGAAGAGTGCATTTTAAGAGATTTGTTAACCCTCTTCAGACTCCTATCCCAACACTGTTGGACTTCTCAGACTGGTTGGAGTATGAGGTTCGCGTGCAGGTAGAAGGAACCCAGTATGGCACCTATCCGGATCATGAAAGAAACAGTGCTCGCAAAGACAAGCGAACTGGCTTTGTGCCCCGAAAACTGACTACTGTTCTTCATGGTGGAGAACAGAAAGTAGGAGCAGTGGAGAATCCAAAGGCTGGACAAGCAGATTCAGACAGACCACAGGAGAAGCCAAAGAAGTATTGTCCGTTCTGTGACACAGTTCAGCACTACATGAATCAGTGCTCCAACTTCAAACTCTTAACTAAGGAGCAGATAGAAAGTTGGATCAGGACAGGCAACAGATGTTGGCGCTGTGGACGGGGGCATTCATCATCCAAATGCACATTGAAGGCAAAGTGCAAAAGATGTGAGAGAAGGCATCTCGATGTTCTCCATGATGTTAATTCCAGCACCGATATACAGAGTAGAGGCAACATCAAGATGTCAGAGAAACCCATCACCATGGTTAGTCCCGCCTCTCAGACGTTATATTTGGATCGGCCCACGAGTAGCAAGCAAGTGCTGCTTAAGTTGAGTCGAATCATTCTTCAGAATGGTGACAAGTCACTAGAAACCTATGCTGTGCTAGACGACGGATCTGAGCGAACTATCTTGCTGAATGAAGCCGCTCAACGTCTGGGCCTGCAAGGCGAAATGGAGGATCTCGCTCTTCGTACAGTAAGACAAGATGTGCACACCATTCATGGAAGATCTGTATCTTTCTCGATCGCTCCTGTTTCATACCCTCACCGATCATACCAGATTAAGGGTGCATTCACAGCTAAAGAGCTAAATCTGGTTCAGCATACTTATCCTATCTCTGACTTGCAAAGGAGATACCGCCATCTTCAAGATTTACCGTTGCATGATGTCAACAAAGCACAGCCCTTGGTGCTTATTGGATCAGACTATCCGCACTTGATCACGCCTGTGGAGCCAGTCAGATTGGGGCCCCCTGGAGGACCAGCCGCTGTTCACACAAGGCTTGGATGGACATTACAGGGTCCATCAAGGCTTCTTAAGCCTTACTTGCAACCTCAAGAGTGCCTCTTTATTTCTTGTGTTTCTCCTGAGGCTGAGCTGTTTGGACATGTCGAAAAGCTTTGGCAACTGGATACTCTTCCTTATCGATCTGAGAAGTTAGTCATTCGATCTCGACAAGATGCAGAGGCGATTCGCAAACTAGAGGAGAAGACCGTGAGGATTGATGTAGATGGTGTAAAACGGTACGCCACGCCCCTACTCTGGAAGGAGTCTCTTCCTCCCTTGAATGCCCCCAAAGCAGCAGTCATGGCCCTGTTATGCAGCACTGAACGGAAACTAGCTGGAGATCCTAAGAGAGCTACGTCTTATGAGTCAGAGATTCAGAAACTGCTGCAGGCAGGTTATGTCACTCCCTTGATATCTGAAGAGTGTGATTCGAGTTCCAGATCGTGGTACATACCACATCATATGGTCCACCACAACAACAAGGACCGTATTGGGTTCAATTGCTCTTTCGAGTATCAGGGTCAGTCCCTTAATGAGCACCTTTTGCCAGGCCCTACCTTAGGCTCAAGCCTACTGGGAGTTCTCCTCCGCTTTCGAGAATATCCCGTGGCTTTTTGCAGTGACGTGAAGGGCATGTTTCATCAAGTCCGTCTGCTTGATGAAGACAAGCCCTTCCTCCGATTTCTGTGGCGCCATGGCAAGATCACTGAACAAGCAGTAGCATACCAGTGGGAAGATTTACCATTTGGTACTACTTGTAGCCCCTGTTGTGCTACTTACGCCCTGCAGACACATGCGCAAAGAAATCTCGAGGCTACCGATGAAGTGCATTGAACGGTTGAGCGGAGCTTCTATGTAGACAATTGTCTGAAGAGTGTCCCAACTGAAGCTCAAGCTAGCAAACTGGCAAAAAGGCTGCAATGTTGTCTTATGGAGGGCGGATTTGAGCTGAGGCAGTGGGCCAGTAACATCACTGAGGTTATTCACCACTTTCCTGAAGATTTGAAGTCTAACAGTGGTGAGATTTGGCTCACACCAGAAATGACCAACCCTCAGGAGAATGCCCTTGGATTAATATGGCAATGTAGATCTGACACCTTGGTGTACAAACCATACCAGAGGGAGGAAGGTGACGTTACTATGCGAAAGATCTATCGCACTTTAGCCAAGCTTTACGATCCCCTTGGGTATCTCATTCCGTATACCACAAGAGCAAAGATCATTGTCCAGTTGTTATGGGACAAAAGACGAGAATGGGATGACCCCAGTCTACCCGAGAATCTGCTAGCCAGTTGGCATCAATGGGAGAGCGAACTCCCAAAATTGTCGCAGATCTGTCTGCCAAGAAGCTACGGTTCCAGCCTGCAGTACCCTGTCAAGAGTCGAAGTGTTCATGTGTTTTGTGACGCTTCTGAAAGAGCTTACGGTTCGGTAGCGTACCTGTGTTCTGAAGATGATAAGGGCAATGTTCAAGTAGCCTTCGTGGCTGCAAGGTCGAGAGTTGCTCCGAAGAAACAGATCTCCATTCCTCGTTTGGAGCTCTGTGCTGCGTTGACAGGAGCCCAGCTAGGAGACGTCTTGAAAAAAGAACTGACTGTAGACATCCGTCAATTTGTGTACTGGTCCGACTCGACCACCGTTCTTGCTTGGCTGAATTCTGATTCTTGCAGATACAAAGTGTTTGTAGGAGTCAGAGTCACGGAAATTCAGGAATTGTCTGACCCTGGATCTTGGCGTTATATTGATTCGGCAGCCAATCCTGCCGATGATATCACGCGTGGGTTATCATTGGCTCAGCTAGCTGAAGACATGCGATGGAAACAAGGTCCAGCCTTCTTGATGCAATCTAATTGCTGTTGGCCTAAGGCACCAGAAGGTCAAGTTCTTAAAGAAGTTCATGAAGAACTTAAGAAATCCACATTTTGCGGATCGTTAAGTGCTACTGAAGATGTTGTTCCTGACGCCCTTCCATTCAGTAGTTATTCCGAATTTCAAGAGGCTACAGCGCGATTCCCTTTCTAGGGCGGCCGATAGCACAGATTCGCCTAGTGCGGATGATTTTGAGAAAGCGGAGTTGTCTATCCTGAGACAATGTCAGAAGCAGGACTTTCCTGAGGAATTTGCTTTGCTCAAGGGAGGGAAAGACATTTCTGCTCACAGCCGACTCATTAAGCTTGCTCCAGAGTATGACAGAGAATTGGATTTGATTAGAGTGGGAGGACGACTTCGTAGGTGCGAGAACTTGAGTGATGATGTCCTACACCCTATAGTTCTTTCTCCAACCAATCCAGTAGTGAAGCTCTTAATTAAGCATTATGATGCCCAACTACATCACCCAGGAGCTGGACGAGTGTACGCCGAGCTGAGGCGTAAGATTTTACGCGGAAGAGAAGCGATAAAGAAGCATCAGCGTAACTGTCTCGACTGTACAAAGTGGAGAGGCAAACCGACGATTCCAAAGATGTCAGACCTACCTCCATCGAACCTGCGGTTATTCAAACCCCCCTTTTATTCTACAGGAGTAGATTATTTTGGACCTCTGTCGGTAAAGGTGGGCCGCCGCACGGAGAAGAGATGGGGTATTGTATATAAATGCCTCACCACTCGAGCTGTACATCTTGACTTGTTGGATCACATGGATGGAGATTCATTCCTGCTGTCTCTTAGACGGTTCATTGCTCGGAGAGGGAAACCCTACGAGCTCCTTTCCGATCAAGGAACAAATTTCAAAGGTGGAAGCAAAGAGCTAGAGGACACCTTCTATCAGCTTCAGCCCAGCCTTAGAGAGCAGCTAGCAAAGGAACAAATCAGATTTCGGTTTAATCCTCCCAGTGCGCCTCATTTCGGCGGATCTTGGGAAAGAGAGGTGAGATCCGTGAAGACCGCCTTACGTACCACCTTAGGCGCTCAAACTGTTACTGAGGAGGTATTAAGAACCATTTTGATCGAAGTTGAGAACATGCTTAATTCTCGACCTCTGGGTTACGTCTCAATGACGTGGTGGACCCAGATCCTGTAACGCCAAATTCCTTGTTGATGGGGCGGCTTGACTCAACTTTGCCTCTGGTTGTCTATCCAGATACTGAGCTACTCAGTAGAAAACGATGGAGACATAGTCAGGTTCTAAGCGATCATTTTTGGAAACATTTTGTCCGTGATTTCTTGCCCACTTTACAGTCACGGCAGAAATGGTACCGTGAAAAAGAGAACATTACAATCGGTACTGTTGTACTCATTGTTGATGAGCAGCTTCCGAGAGCACTCTGGAAAGTAGGCACTGTTTCTTCTGTCATTCCCAGTTCAGATGGAAGAGTCAGAACAGCAATGGTCAAAGTGAGAGATCATACATACACTAGACCAGTGGCTAAGTTGATTGGACTACCATTGTTGCCCCCAGACACAGAGAGTTCATCATGAACATACTACTGGCAAATTTGCATACCAAATTTGGGAGCGGCTGTGCAAAAGGACATGCTTAATTTAAATTTATTTAATTATAATAGTTCTATCGCAATCAGTTTATTCTAGTTACTGCGTCAGCTGAGTAGGCGTGGTTAGAGAGAGTCTCGCGAGTTCAGAGAGATTGAGAGATCAGATGCAGCGGCAGAGAGAAGACGATAACTTGCAATTGTTATCAGAAATGATAAAAATGAGGTTGACTTGACGCCTTCGCGTAGGGGATGGGACATAAGTATACAGATTGTACACTGACTGAAGTTTTCCACGGATGGTCGGCTGATGCTGTGATTTGCTTGAGTTCGTTGGTATTACCCGTTGGGTTTTTCCGTGTCGTCATTGACGATTGTAAGTGTTGTTTATTTGTTATTCATCTTAATATTGTGATCTGATATGTTATCAGATGTGTTGACACATTTCTTCAATTATGAAAGAAATGCTGCAACATTTTCGTGTATCTTTATATGTTTGCTTTCTCTCACGTGTTTAGTCATGTGAAGCTATAATGACTCGGTACCTGTTACACCGATCGCATTAGAAACTAATTGCACTTTATCTATTTACTCTAGAACCACACACATCTCACGAATTATACAAGAATTGTCAGCACATCACACATCCAGTGCATCACTACACAGACGAGGACATATCTACGGACATCCGCCTGTTCAAGTCTCCGTGTGAAGATTACACCGAGTCTGAACATCTGTCTGCACCTATCCCTCCTTTCAAGTAGACTTTTCCCTGGAACTATTGGGACTTATCAGAACTAAGAACTATCTCATTGCAAGATCTAAGTATCTCTGTATCTTTGAATCCTTTCTCTGTATATTATTTCTTTATATTGATTGCTTATTGTTTGCGCAGGCCTATGCAGTTTGTATTTTAATCAATACGGATGTGAATTTATATATGGGCATTTTCAAGTGTGAGTAATCATTACATTTTCTGTTGGGTGAACAATACATTGAGTGAATTCTAATTCAAAGGCTCTGGCTCTTTACTCCTCTCTTTGTCCCTGGACATTAATTGGGTATCCGGCCTTCTAAGGTGATTTAGTACCGTAACAGCAACCAACGCATTCATACAGTCTCTAATACATAATGTATTTAAATGAATGTTTATTGCATATTTCAGTTTAATGAATCTCACCATGGTGGTGTTTAGTGTTTGTGTGAATGACACTGTGCACCTTCTATATATATATATATATATATATATATATATATATATATATTATTATTATTATTTAAAAGCTGCTTGTGATGGGTTTTGGTTCATCATGTGACTCTCATCACCACCTGCATTTGGTGGTTATCAGTGTATTTCAAAGGAACAAAATAGATTTCAGTACTTCAATAGGTTGGTATATCAACGTTATATCAGTTAATGAAATTACGGTATTTACCTGTAAATTTAAGTTAAAACCGTAAAACTTAAAATGTTGCTACCGTATTTATTATGGTAGAATTCCGGCAACCACAGCTGCCGTCTTTTTACCGTCAATTTTACAGAATAGTTTTTACAGTGTAGGCTTTCTGATTTTCTCTCACATCACTATAGTCTGCACTCTGCAGTAATCACTTTGGTAATCTAAAATACTTTTCGGATGTAACTGTAATCTGATTACCACCCATTTAAAATGTAACTATACATGCTATACATGTATTTCGTTACTCCCCAGCCCTGTATATATATTACACATTTTCATTCAGTAAAAGTGGTGGGAGTGCTCAAAAATTGAGTTTAAAAATAAACCTACACTGAGAAGTATTCAGTGAAGAAAAAGTGTGACAAGTAGCCTGTAAAGACGTTTACAATGATTCCAATAAATTCTGTTCTTTTGAACTTTCTATTCATCAAAGAATCCTAAAAAATAAAATAAAATAAAATATACCACAGTTTCCACAAAAATATTCAGCAGCACAACTGTTTTCAACATTGATAATAATCAGAAATGTTTCTTGCGCAGTAAATCAGCATATTAGTATGATTTCTGAAGGATCATGTGACACTGAAGACTGGAATAATGATGCTGAAAATTCAGCTGCGCATCACAGAAATAAATTACATTTTACAATATATTCACATAGAAATCAGTTATTTGAAATTGGAATAACATTTCAAAATATTACTATTTTTACTGTATTTTTGATCAAATAAAGGCAGCCTTAATGAGCAGAAGAATCGTACTGATGCCAAACTGACAGATAAAAGTCCTCTCTATCACTCAAATCAGCGTCAATCAAAACCCCAAAAGTCCAGACCAAACAACACAGACCGTTGAAGACAACAATTCAACACACAGACATGAAGAAGGATCATCTTCTGTGGTTGTGTGTCTCAACTGAGAGATTACGAGCCCTAAACAAAACAGCATAAAGGGCACGGAGCTCCAGACCAGATGTAGACTCTAAACAAAAGAGCCATGATGGGGTTGGTAGGGAGTGAGGGGGTCAAAGGTCAGGGCAAAGGGAAAGGTAAAAGAGTCCAGGGCTTCAGTATCTATAGAAAACCACATTTTACACAATGTATGCACAAACTGAGATACTCCGAGCTGAAACCAACCAGCAAAAAAAACTACAAATGATACAGTCTGGGTAAATCTCATGAAACTTGTCGAAACCACAAATTCAAAAGAAAGAAATGAGAATAAGATGAGAAAATGTGTTTAATGGAAATTAAAATTTCATGTATTATGCATATTGGAGTTTGAAATAAGACCACATTAAACATATGGGGCTTTATAACATTTAAACTTGTAAATAAGTACGTTTTAGGATATTAAAAAATGCAAAACAAATAAAAGATATAAAATAAAGATGTACTGAATAGAAAATAAGATGGAAAAAAAAGAGTACACATTTTAAATACATTTTCATTTCTTACTTTTTATTGTTATTTTTAATCTCTTACATATCTTTTTATTTATTTATTTTAATGAAATATGACCTGCTTTTGAGAAAATATTGTAAAAGTAAAATAAGTGTTCAATTTAGCAAATTTCTCATTATTAAATTGTATTTTGTATAGAGTTCAGAATGAGACCGCATTGAAAATATGGGATTTTGTAACATTTAAACCTGTAAATAAGCATCTTTTAGGGCTTAAAAAATTAAGAAAAGTTATGTAAAATTAAGATGTATTAAAAAATAAAATAAGATTACTAGAAAATAAATATACACTTTAAATATTTGTTTCCCCTTTGTTTGTTATTTTTAGCCTTTTCTTTCTTTTATTTTGGATTGTAATGTTACCTGCTTTCGAGAGAATATTGTACAATAAATTTTCAATTGAGCAAATTTCTGATTATTAAATTATGTATATTATTTATATTATGTATAGTGCAGATTGAAGACCATATTGAAAATATGAGTTTTTTTAAACATTTAAACCTGTAAATAAGCAGGTTTTAGGATATTAAAAAAATTAAAACAAATGAAGATGTATTAAACAGAAAATAAGATTAAGCAAAAGAAAAATACATTTTAAATAATTGTTTTTATTTCTTACTTTTTATTGTTATTTTTAGTTTCTCATGTAGCTTTTGTGAACATTTTAATCACTTTTATGTAAAGCACTTTGGATTCTTCTTTTTTTTTTTGGACTGAAATGTGACTTGCTTTTGTGAGATTTCACCATCTAAGACATGCTGAATCTGAGAAAGAAAGCATTTTTCCCCTTTCTGTTGGAGAACTTGGCTGTTAGAAAGCAAGAACTCATTAATTTTTCAAGTAAGCTACCACATTTCCCGACCAAAAGTGTGAAGTCCCAGATGTTGTACACATGGATCCGGAGCAGCAGGCACATGCTCAGGTAAGACAGTCTGTTTCACTGATTAAAAGGCTGTTTGGCAAAAGTAAATGAACCCCATCCGGACCCCATCCATCGGTCTGTGTGATTACGCGCTTGATCCTCTAATAGTCACCGTATGCTTCAAACACACAGGGCCTCAAGTGCAAAGACGAAAACGGGACAGGAAGCTGGGTTTACTGTGACTTCCTGCCCTGAAGGTGTGTCATTAATCTTGACCTGAACCGAGCGTGTACATATGTGCACGTTCACAGCAATAATACAGAGAAGTGTACATTATTAATATAATTTTATTTCCTTATCAAGTGACAGACTTGGTAAGGCAGTTTAATCAGACAATTTTTGGCCATTTTAAAATTATTGTCAATGGCTGTAGCCACGGGCCACGGTTATCTACAAACAAACTTGTAAAAGATTACAGACATTCTTTAAATAAATATATTATGAAATAAGTTTTAAAATCAGGAAAATTCTCCTAATTACTTTATTATATATAGTGTTGACCACACTGAAAATATGGGATTTTATAACATTTACACCTGCAAACTAGATTAAAAAAAAAAAAATGTTTTCAAGACAAACTTTGATGTTGGCTTGAGAAAGCCTCACCAGAAACTTTGAAGTAGTTTAAAACTTGAAGTTTGAAGGTTTTTAAGGCCATACAGTCTATCAGATAAATGGATAGACAGGTTGCTAGGGTGTTGCTATGCAGTTATTATGTATTCTGGGAGGTTGTTAAGGTGCTGCTATGCAGTTGCTAGGGTGCTGCCATGGTATTCAACATGGTTGCTACTAGGCTAAGGTGTTGCTATACAGTTACTAGGATGTTCTGGGTGGTTGCTAAGGTGTTTCGGAGAAGTTATTAAGTATTCTGGGTGGTTGCTAAGGTGCTGCTATGGTATTCTACATGGTTGCTTGGATGTTACGTGGTTGTTAGAGTATTCTGGATGGTTGCTAGTGTTGTGATCCTACTTGCCCCGCTCCGAGCAGGATTCGAACCGCGGTCTCCAGCGTGGGAGGCAGGTGCTCTAACAAGGAGGCTAAAGGCCAATGGTGGTTGCTAGGAAGTTGGTAAGGTGTTACTATGCAGTTGCTAGGGTGTTGTTATGTGGTATTCTGGGTGATTTCTAGAGTATTGCTATGCAGTTGCTATACTATTCTGGGAGGTTGCTAGGGTGTTGCTATGTGGTTGCTATGTTGTTCTGGAATGGTTGCACGAGTGTTACTATACAACTAGGGTATTCTGAGTGGTTGCTAGGAGGTTGGTAAGGTGTTACTATGCAGTTGCTAAGGCATTCTGGTTGGTTGCTATGATGTTCTGGCTGGTTGCTAGGGTGTTACTACGTGGTTGCTAGGTTGTTCTTAGATGGCTGATAGGGTGTTGCTATGTAGCTGCTGGTACAAATTATCATATTGCTACCACGTTTCTTCCATTTCAGCTCAAGATACTCTTTGGATCATCAGGTTTTGTTTATGTAGTTTTGTTCCATTAATACAAAACAGACAAATGATGAAGACATTCTCAAATTCATGTTCATTTGAAAAAAACAAAACAACAAAAAACAAAGTGCTCTAAATGACAGGAACAAAAATAGCATTTCACTCACAGTCATTTGGACCTCACTGTATAAACTGCATTATAATTGCCTAATTGGCACCTTGTTCTCTAGATATCAGCTTCACTATCAGCCATTGAAAATCTCATATTGGTTGACCACTAATCTTATCACAAATTGCCTATTGAGAAATAACAAGAAAACAGAGTCCAGTACCATTTTATCAGCTGATCATGAACACACAGACACTGGGCCCCTCAGTCCATGACAAACATTATTCTGAAAGGACTACGTGATCACGACAGAGTCTAAGAGATTAGCACTACTCGATAATAAGAGACCAAACAGCTGTCTGGCACCGCAAATTACATGAGGATTTCGTCACCTGCTGTGTACGACTGACGTTAAATAGATTATTCGATCCCTTGGGGAGGCGAAGCCAGCGATGGCGTCAAACAGGTCAGGGCCCTTGGCACCCCACACACACGGTGGCCTGCAGGAAGTCTGGTTTCCAGGGTCCCCCGGGTTTAGGCCAAGGGTCAGCGGTATCAGGACCAGGGTTAAATGGTGTTGGGTTTCTTCTTACAGATGTACTGTGGAGAAACCGGACTTCTGAACAATGATAGGTGCTGTACAATGGCATATGCACTTCAACCATCACCAGTCTACGGTACTGTTATTATTGAGATACTATTAGAGTTTTTCTTTTAATATTTTGAAATAGTTTTTATTTTTAATTTTATTTAAAGTTTCAGTTAGTAATTTAATCATTTTGTTTTCGCATTTTTTTTTTATATCTAGTTTTTATTTCAGTTTCACTTTTAGTTATTTTTGTACATCAAGTTAAAGGTTAAAGCCCATAAATGACCATTCATCAGACCATTCAAGAGGTAGGTGAGTTTGTTTCTAACATTTACATTTAGTCATTTGGCACATGCTTTTATTCAAAGCGACTTACAAATGAGGACAATAGAAGCAATCAAAATCAACAAAAGAGCAATAATATGTAAATGCTGTGATAAGTCTCAGTTAGTCTAACGCAGTACAAATAGCACGTTTTTTTTTATTATAAATAAAAGAAAACAAGTCAAAAGAATAGAAAAAGAATTGAGAATGTTAGTGTGGGAGGATAATTTTTTTTTAATTAAAAGAAAAGAAGATAGAATAGAAAAAGAATAGGAAGGCTAGATAATCCACAAACAATTCACGCGACTCCAGTTCATCTTTTAACGTCTTGTGAAGCCAGATCTGTAGTCCTCTATCCATCTGAATCAGGAGAAAAATCTGCACGGATCAAGCACAGTCCAAAACAACTCTAAACAAATATGTGGGTGGATTTTGATGTGAGAGACAACAGGAGATGGACTTTTTCACTGGATTATGGACTCGTATTTTGTCCAAGGTTTAAAGTTAAAACATTTTAATAATGGATTTAATTCTTACAAACACGCAGCTTTTGGGTTAAGTTAAGATGTTAGTCCATCAGTTAAGATGTTAACTGATGGACTGGAGTGGTGTGGATTATTGTGATGTTTTTATCAGCTGTTTGGACTCTCATTCTGACGGCACCCATTCACTGCAGAGCATCCATTGCTGAGACAGTGATGCAATGATACATTTCCCCAAATCTAATGACGAAACAAACTCAAAATTACATCTTTGATGGCCTGAGGGTGATAACATTTTTATTTCTGGGTCACCTGTTCCTGTAAACTAGATAAAAATGAGAAATATTGCTTTGGCAACTATAGCTGAAAAAAAAAAAAAAAAAAAATCATGGTTTTATGTTTTATTTGAAGTAACAAGAGATTTTCATGGTTTCAGTTTTAGTTAACTTTAATGACCATGGAATGCAGTGAATGCTCCATTAGAAATTAATAATTAAACTAGAAATTAGTAAATGCATCCATGCACTGTTTTCAGAGTCTCTCTGACGTGTCTCCAGACCAAACCCCTGATTTCCTGACGATCCCCCGCAGGGGGCTCATTGTACCATCATCACAACAACATTATGGAGCCGAGGTTCACCAAACATTGAACACTAATCTAATCTTAATGCTCTCTTCATTACTGCATGAATAACAGGCTCAGACGTAGACGGTAAATCAGCGCTGAGCTCGTGAGGCTTTCTGAGTAATGTTTTCTGGAAGAGGAGCCGTTGCTGATAGCTTATCATGGTTATCCATTTATTCAGTTATCTATTCACCATACAGACTTTCAGCTTGATTTCAAGGAGTGAAATTTGTGAGAAAAAAAAAAAGATCAGTCTATATTTAGATGATTAGATGCACATTGCTGAGTGCAATTTCATTGATTCTCCTATTAAATTTTCCCATGACTGCATGCTGACAAAATCACAGAAGCCAAAAAACAAACCACTCCACCATACAATGTTAAAATTTAAGATATTTTGCAAATGCATTAACATACAATATGCACATATAGACATGGACAGTGATGCTGAAAAGTATTTGGACAGTTCAAATGTCTGAATGTTATTGCATTATATTCACTTTTGTTGTGTTTTTGGTGATTTTTAGTTGATATATGAAGTCTGTTCTTATCAAGTTCTAGAATATCTCTGTGTGAGCTTGAGAGAAAATGAGTATATATCACTAAAAAGCAACAAAACACCACAAAAAAAAGTAACGCAATCGGCCTACGTTTTTTTTTTGTCATTTTCAACTCTAGATATTCTGTTTTAGCGTTTCAAATCTAACAAACTTCTTTTGTGAAATGTACAGCATGAAATGTGATATATTTCCTTCAAAAAAGATACCAAAAATCTGTTCTAAAAAAGTGTTTTAACGTTCCAAATAAGTTATTTCTGATTGTTCAAAAGTCCCGTTTTTATTTATTTTTTTTGGTGATACGAACATTAAGGTAACATTCCGTGTTATCATTTTGCAAACATTATGGGAACGTTACTTTTGAACGTTCTCTGAACATTGTGAAACACGTTAGACGGAAAAGTTCCATGAACGACCAAAGAAACGGTTTAGCGATTTTGAGAACATTATTAATAACTAGATAACTTTGAACGAACGTTCTATTAACGTTACTGGAAGAACGTTTGTCAGAACGTTAGCCAAAGTTCTGAAAACGTTCCCTGTCAGCTGGCTAGATTTCAATGAATTATGTCCTCAAACTAGGTTCATAATTTAATTTAATTTACTGTTTACATATTTCTAAAAAGCTTAACAGGCTACTTAAAGACAGGATCCAAAACATAGCCTATAATGTGACAACACCATTGCTAAATATTGTCACAAAAGATCAGCTTGCGTTCAATGAAGCATTTCACTACTTAAACGTTTATGTCTCTATTGAAAGCGACTTTTAAAAACAAACCCACCCTGAGAAATCTTCACCAGAGTAAAATGTCTATCTAGGTCTCAAATGACAACTTGATATTTTGTCACCTAATGCAATGTCAATGCTTGTCGCAGATAAACAGATATTAATCTACCTGTTTAAACATTGATGTCTCGAGCATTTTGTGTGTTGTAGTGCAGGTCCTCCCCCTGCAGTCGTGTTTGTGGAGGGCTCAGTTTACACTCATACCTGCCCGCCCACAGTAGTGGGATGATCCCGGTGCATCCACGAGCCAAGCGCTCCTCCGGCGCTCAGTTCACAAGCCAGTGAACCAGTGAGACAGCAAACGGAGATTACCGGAGCTTTTACATGTGGATACGGTGCACGGACACACGGTAAGAGCTAATCGAGCACTGGTGAATAATATCCGATCACACAATGTTCATTCAGTGACTTTATTTTAAGGATTGAGTCCTGTCTAAACCGAAGTCGCGTCATTTATTTTGTATAATTCGTGTTCGTCTTGTCATGTGTGTAAACGGCTAAGTTTGAAACTACACTGTTCATTCAATATAAACTGTCATTGATCTTCGTAAAAGATTTTATGATCTTATTTAAATTTTTTAACCGCATTTTAAGTTCAGTTTAAGGACTTGGGGTATGAATCGAAGATTTATCATTTTGTTTTCGGTAGGCTAAATAATTGATATCGATGCACCCTTTAGTTAGGTTCATGTGGATATGCTACTATTTTGTGGCAAAGTACAAATTGTAAGCTCTATGTGTTTTTTATAAGAGCGGTAGCCTAAATGGATAAGGTGAGGTTTTTTCTAAATGAGGAATGGCCATACAGAAACTGTATGGATGGAGTAATGTTGATATTTTTGTAAACGAAACGTTTTGGTGCTTTAATAAATTTGCATACGCATAGTTCATTTTACATTACATTAAATGATTTATTTTATTTTATTCTGTATATGTGTGAATATAGTGTCTGTGATAGCATACCTTCTTTAGTCTGGCTGATCATTTACTTAATGTCATTTTATTTATTTAAAACTGAGTTTTTGAAGATTTAAATCTTATTCTTAAAGGTACAGTGTGCGATTCTTGCGCCTCTAGCGGAAGCAAACCGAATTGCAATAATAATGACTGGTTGAGTCTTAATTCCCATAAATTCGTGTACTCAATTAAACGAAGAACTTACTAGGATGCACCAAATCACTCATACAGTTCAGTTAGGATGCTGACTTAAAAGTCAGCAGCCTATGCAGGGAGTAATGACCAAAACACTACATTTTCAGAGCGGAAATTGTTGATGCACTATGCATGGCCTCTGCTCTCATTTACACTAGACTAGGAAATTATGTAAGTGTATTACCCAAAGTTTACACAGTGCAAGGTTGGTAAATGATTGGGTTGGTGTTGCAGGAAAAGATTTAAACAAAAGAGCCAAGGAAAGGAAAGTGAGGTGACCACATGTGTTTTTGTAAATGCCTAATAAAAATTCCACTAAGCCAAACAGGCACAGTTCTACTGCTAATTAAGTCTTTTCTCAATTTGTATGGATTTACAGTATTAAGTTTCTGGAATTATGTGTAAATGGATGGGTAACGCTCATAACCATCCCCCATTAAAGACCTTACTTAGGTTAGGTGGCAAACCATGCACTAGCTTTCCACAAAGTCAGCAGTATTAACCACTGAGAACCAGTCTAAACACTCAAAAACTAGACCAAACGCAGAGATTTCACCTGTCCTTGAACCATAAGTGAGGTCTCTTCATACTGGTGTATTGTCTTCCAAACCCCAAAATAGGATAAACACGTGTCTGTGGCGGTGTCATCTCTCTGACGCACCGATGCATGTGAAATGTAAACATCAGCATGATGCTCCTCTGCAGCCTGTCCTGTCATTGTGCATGTACATTGAGGTGTAATATCTACTGGCAAACTACAATAAAATCTTTGAAGTATTGCTGAATGCATTAGATCCAGATTATGACCCCAAATATCGCCAGATGTTCGCTCCAAAAGTTACAAGAATGCTTTAATGCACACTTTTTAAGTGTCAGACCAGGCTTTAGGACATTAGCAGATCTGATGTCTGCTATGAATATATGTACAAATAATAATACAATTTATATATTTTATTATATTACATTTTTCATATATACATTTATCTATCGTTTTCATTTTATTTATTTAAATATATATTTATATAATTTTTGATTATTTTATGTAGCTATATATATATATATATATATATATATATATATATATATGTGTGTGTGTGTATATGTGTGTGTGTGAAAGAGAAATTTATTTATTTTATTATTTTAAATAATTTTATTTTATATTTTTCATATATATATATATATATATATATATATATATATATATATATATGAAAAATGGCCAAAAATATTGGCACCCTTGGTAAATATCATCAAAGAAGGCTGTGAAAACTAATCTGCATTGTTAATCCTTTTGATCTTTTATTTAAACAATTCACAAAAATCTAACCTTGCATTGGATAATAAGAATTTAAAATGGGGGGAAATGTCATTATGAAATACATTTTTCTCAAATACACATTGGACACAATTATTGGTACCCCTAGAAATTCTTATGAGTAAAATATCTCTGAAGTATATTCCCATTCATATTCACAATTTTGAGCACTCCAGGGTGATTATGAACATGAAATTATCCAGCCATGGCTTCCTGTTTCACAGAAATATAAATAGGAGGGAAAACAAAGCCCAAATTCCCTTAATCATCCATCATAATGAGAAAAACCAAAGAATATATTTCTGATGTGCAGCAAAAGATAATTGAGCTTCACAAATTAGTGAAGTGGCTTTAAGAAAAGAGCTAGAGCAGTGAAAATTCCCATTTCCACCATCAGAGCAATAATTAAGAATTTCCAATCAACATAAAATGTTAGGAAACTGCCTGGAAGAGGACATGTGTCTATATCGTCCTAATGCACGGTGAGGAGGAGAGTTTGAGTGGCTAAAGACTCTCCAAGGACCACAGCTGGAGAATTGCAGAAAATAGTTGAGTCTCGGGGTCAGAAAACCTTATAAAAACAGCACCTACATCACCACATGTTGCTCATCCAAAAACAAACTCCAGCATATTCAGTTATCAGACACGACTGGAACTTCAAATGGGACTGGCTTCTGTGGTCAGATGAAACTAAAAAATGAGCTTTTTAGCAGCAGACACTCAAGATGGGTTTGGTGAACACAGGGATAAAAAGTACCCCATGTGTACAATGAAATATACTGCTGTATTTTTGATGTTGTATTTCTGCTGGAGGTCCTGGACATCTTGTTTAGACACATGGCATCATGGATTCTATCAAATACCAACAGATAAAAAAATTAATAAGTGACTGACTCTGTTAGAAATCTTATAATGGGCCATGTTTGGATCTTCCATCCGTACAATAATCCAAACACAAACCTCAAAAACAACACAAAGATGGGTCACTGAGCACAAAACCAAGCTTCTGCTGGCCATTCCAGTCCTCTGACCTGAACCCTGTAGAACATGAGTGAACTGAAGAGAAGAAGCAGCAACATGGAGCTGTGAATCTAAAGGGTCTGGAGTGATTCTGGATGAAGGAATGGTCTCTGATCTCTTGTCAGGTGTCTCTAACCTCATCAGGCATTATAGGAGAACATTTAGAGCTGTTAAACTGGCAAATGGAGGTTTCAAAAAGTATTGAATAAAAGGGTGCCGTTAATTGTGGCCAATGTGTATTAGAGAAAAACATTTATTACATAATGACATTTCCCCCATTTTAAATGATTATTATCCAATGAAAGGTTAGATTTTTGTGATTTAAAAAAAAATAAAATATCAAAAGGATTAACAATGCAGATTAATTTTCACAGCCTTCTTTGATGGTATTTACCAAGGGTGTCGATATTTTTGGCCATGACTGTATATATATATATATATATTCATACTTTATATATATATATATATATATATATATAAATATGTGACAGAAATAAATATTTGTTATGTTTTTCTATATATATATATATATATATATATATATATATATATATATATATATATATATATATATATTAATACTAATACATTTACACATTTAATTTTAATTTGATTTTTCTTCTGCGTGTATAAATAATTGTCTCGGTTTTCTATTTTTATTCTGTTTTTTAAATGATATATTTCTAATTTATATTTTTTCTGTCTCTCTTTATGTACGTATATTATTTATATAATAGATCTAGATCTATATTATCAGATCTGTAGCAGACCTGAGCTGTCTGCATCTTTCATCTGAGCTGCTTTGAGATTAATAAATGTGAAAGGACTTATATCAGCACTGGGGCGGACGCTCAAAACACACGAGAAAAGCCCACGGGCTGCATGCAGTGACCTTTGTCAGTTTGTATGCGAGCGGCTGAAGGGATGCCCACGCCGCTCTGGAAGTGAACCCTATGTAGGGAACACGCTTCTCACTATCATCTCGGTGTGACCACATCAGTCTCAAGTGTTTTTATGTGTCCGGGGCGGAAGAGCAACAGCTGTTTTGTTTTATTAAAGCCCAAATGTTGCTCTTCTTTCAGCCGTGTATTTTCTCCTCGAGTGCAATCACGTAAACAATCATTTCCTCCAAAGAAATCATCACAGTGCTAATGCGAGGCTGCATCTAATTAGAGGCTGAAGGTTCCTCAAACTAGTGACATGCATGTCGCTCCCATGTAGTCCTCTAGTCTTTTTCCCTTCATGATTTATTTACTCCCTGCACTATTAATATTAAATGGACAAATCCCGATGCTCACGGGACGTCGGACAGCTGTGGGAGTTGGTCGCTGATAGTCACACGTCTCGTTAATTGTCCTGGGCTCGTCTAGGTAGCGCTGCTGTCCTGCCAGCTCGGATCAGACCTCGCGCTGCCGCCCGGATCTCTCGTGGCACATGAGGGACCTGTAGACATTGTTCTGACAGGGCCGGTAAGCAGTGATCTTTCCCTTTGCTGGGGTGGTGGGGGCGTTGAGGGGAGATTACGGGCTATTTCTGTGGCACTTTGGGCCTGTTTGCGACCAACGAGCCAGACTAGCGGCTAATGAGAGAGGACAGCTGACAGGTTCAGTGGAGGCTGTGAAGCAAGAGGAAATGGCAGCGAATCACGTGGCCTTTTAAGGCAGAAAGCGAGTGATCGAGAGTCTGGCTTTCACTTTATCTTTGAGTTCAGCAGTAGAGGAATAATTCTTTCCAAAATGTAACTTTTTTCATTGTTTACTCACCAATCTGAGATATGAAAGAGCAATATGTGAGCAATAAATAGAGAAAATCTTGATAGAATAAATCATTATTGCTTCTATTTGAATATTTGCATTTATTCGTTTAGCAGGCACTTTTATCCAAAGCAAATCACAAATATAAATACAAGCAATTTATCTTAATTAAAATTAAAAACGTAAATGCATCTTAATTAAAATGAGTAATATATATTTAGTGAGGTCATTTGTTTTAATTATTTATTTGCTTAATTTTATTGTTTTTAACCAGGAAGTAAATAGAACAAGAATATGCTATAAAATAAAAACAAAACATAAAAAACAAAAATACATTATATATATGGTATATTAGGTATATATAGTTATACACTTATATTTATATATATATATATATATATAGGTTATAATAGTTACTTTTTTATTTACATAGAGAAAGAAATTATTTATTAAATTTATTTAACTTATTTAAATATTTGATATGAATAATTATTTAACCAGGAAGTAAATCTAAGGTACGTATAATATAAATAAAATAAAAATAATATTAATAAATTATTATAATTTATATATCACTACTACTACTAATGGTAATAATAATTTATTATAAATTAATAAATAAAAATGAATATATATAATTATATGTTCCTTAAATGTACTTCCTGGTTAAATTAAGGTTAAATAAATTAAAAAAAAAACTCCATCTCTATATATAGTTATATTGATTTGTTAAGTGTTTTTGTGTGGCAGTTGTTGGATTCAGGTCACAATGGATAATCAATGCAATATCGCTAGTAGTGTTTTTGTGTTTGCTGTCATAGAGTGAAAACATGGTCCAGGATTGTTGTGCCACATGACATTTGATGGTTTGATGTTAGACAGGACGACTGGAGGGGTCAGGCGTTCCTCCCCCATCATCCCATCACCCCCGACCCCTTCAACAAGTCACGTTTGTTTGTACCCTTGCCGTTAACACTTGAGTCTGCGGTGACCTTAACATGAGCCTGGCACATCACACTAACAGCCGGACCACAGCAGCTTTATCTGAGGGAACTAGAGGTTGGTTAATGTGTTGACTGGTCAGGCTCCAGAGGAATAAACTGAACTGCTTGTGTTCCCTGAGACCAGATTATGGCAATCAAGTTAAGACTTAACCTTCCAAATGATCCGTAATGTAATCTGATCAGCGTTTGAACAGCTCTTTCTACACACTTGCTCTTTGCTTTAGGCAGTTCATAAAACTCAGTTTTGCGGATTCTTAAAAGGCTGCATGTAGATCAGATTACTTCTCCTTCACATGCCCAGAATATATTAAATTAGTATTTCACGTCAGAGGCCTTTTATTAGGGAACGTTTCCATATGCCAAACATTTGTTATGGGCACAGTAAATAGACCGAACTCCCTGTGCAAACTTTATATGCATAATAAAATCAGGCAGATTTAAAGTTCTGCAATGTGAACATCTTGGATTCAGAAATTAATAATTAAGACAATCTCCAGCAGCAGTCCAAAAGTATATTCGTTTTTATTTTTATTTTAAGATAATTGAAAAAAAAAAAAGAAAAAAAAAAAAAAATATATATATATATATATATATATATATATATAAAAATTTATATATTTTTATTTTATTATTTATAATTTAATATAATTTGTATTATTTATTACATTTTGCAGAAATAATTTAGACAATATCCAGTTGCAGTTCAACCCGAATCTTTTCTAGTAAGACAAAGTTAGCTTCATACTGCATAATGTCAAGGCTTATTCTGACCACAAACTGCTCACTTAGACAAAGATGAGCAGGCATAGGCTAGATATATGTATATCAAATACATATTCACACGCACATATGCATTAGTCCTCAGGAACAGATTTTTAAAGCTCATTCCGGGCACCTCGCCTTTCCTGTCATTGCACACACAAATCTTGTGCATTTGCTCAGGAAAAGCAAGACGTTTCCATGCCCCTTTGTGTTTTTCCTTTACTATAATAGACGTGCATAATCTTTAGCACTTCTCAAGGCAACTCCTTCACTTCCTGCCTGAACTTTCCGGCTCCGAGCCGTGGCTGGAGTCCAGCTCTCATGCTTGGATTAGATGGAGATGCCAGGTCCACATTCATAGGAGGATATTTTGTTTAACTCTGGTGAAATTTATAGCTCTTTATCAGGCCTCTGCAGCGTGAAAAAAAAAAAAAGAACCAAAGCAGTTTATGACGTAACTAACGGAAAATTAGGGTAAAGTCCACTGATGTGATGTGTGAACGCCTTAACACAACATCTTAACCCTGTAAAGCCTGAAATAAATGGAACAGGCAGAACATTTTTGAATCAGAGCAGTTTCTTGAAACTTTAGACAAAATATAAATAAAATCTTTACAAAAAATGCATGTGTGTTTTTTATATCATATTTGATTTATCAAGCTGTTATGGCTCATGATATAGTGAGAATTTAAAGCTACATTTTTGCTTAATGCTTGATTGATAGGTCATTACGCCATTTTTTGTTGTTGTTGTTGCTGTTTAGGACACATTTGCATTTTAACTACAAATTTACATTTATTCATTTAGCAGATGCTTTTATCCAAAGGGCTTGTCACAGACTCAACAATATTCATAGTATACAATGCTATATTTATTACAATGGCATGTGATCTGGTGAATGCCACATAGAAATCTTCTTCAAAAATAAAATAAAATAAATAATTTAAGTTTAGTCATTTTTATTTTATATAATAATTATAAATAATTATGTAAAAAATAATATATATGGACATATTTTTTTTGTTTGTTAAAATCAACATTAAATTTAATGCAGCAAATACACATAAGTTACAATTGAACTACAAATGTACTTTAATTTAAATTTACAGTAATGGAAGTACGTTTTTATTTTTATTTTCTTTATTTACTTTTACTTTTTAAATTCCAATAATGAAAACTTTGAAGGGGAATTGTTTATGAACAGCTCAACCCACTGCAGTTATCAAAATAGCTTTTCAAAAGTCTTTTGGACAATATGTAATTATAATATACAACGTTTTGTCCTCATTTTCTTTTTGCACAACGTAATTTCTTGTTTTATTTAGTTGGATTTCGAGATGAAATATGTTCCTGATCGCTTCCTGAGACTCACCTGACCACATGCGTTTCTGACAACCTGCAAATTTGGTTTAAACAATCAAATCACAAACGTCCCAGACCCCATTTACACCTGCATTCATCCTTGGCCGACTCTGATCAGATCAGCGATATTGTTAATAGCAGGTGTAAATGGTGCCCATTTGTCTGCAGTGGACGCCCATCAAGTCAACAAAGTCTCCGGCTCACATTTGTCACATTTGAATGACAATAGACGCCCACCGGGTCAGTTAAGTGTCCTCCTCATAATTTGGAGAGGGTTTAGGGGGGTCTCTCATGTTTTAAAGAGGTCCCTTGTGACCCGTAGGCCCGTCATACATCAACTGCATAATAGCACTCAGGAGCTCTCTATGCTCAGGAGATCTATGCTACCTCTGCCTTTGTGTCAGTAGAGTGTTTGTGTCTGTTGAGTTTTATTGTCATGTGTTTTCTTTCTCTCTGTTTTTTTTACTAATGAGCCGCAGCATTCAGTCCAGCCTCTTATCTCCACAGCCAGAGGCCTCTATTGTCTGCGCCGATAAATAATGCAGGAGCTGGTCTGTGGTGGACGTCCTGAGCCTTTTGTAGTTTTATATCAGAATCCAACACGGGACCTTTTAATGTAATTAGGCTGCTCAGACTGGGTGGGACAGACACGTTCTGCACTGTTTGCGGGTGCTTTTAATTAGAAGCGTTAAAGTTTTATCAACTGGATGCAATAACTTTCAGTTTAAATTTATGGCACGGACTATAAATAATATGTTTTATTGTCTGGAAATATTACATTATTCCAAAACATTCTAATGGAATGGAATATTTGGAATATTTAACCATTTTAAATTTCGAAATTAAATTTTCTGTTAGACAAAAAACATTGTATTAAAAAGTAAATAGTTTTGCATAGTATTATTATTATTATTGTCTAAAACAAGCAGTGAAGCAATTATATAAATGTAAATAAAATAATTTTATATTATATATAAAATAAGCTATTTATATTAGTTTTATTTATTATTATTATTAGTAGTAGTAGTAAAAATTATTTTTCTTATTAATATATTAATTCATATTATTTAAATTGTTTAAATTATATACAAATAAATCATTTAAATTGTTATTCAAATCTAATTTAATTCATTATTATTTTTTAAATTATATTTGTTTGTTTGTTTTTCTGTTGTGTAAAAGATCAAGGAAATCCACTTTTAAAAAGATTTATTTAAAGTTCAATAAATGCATGATGTTTCAAAATCGCTGAGTAATCATATTAAATAATTGTGATCGCAATAAAATAACCACGATTATGATTTTTTAAATTGAGCAGCCCTACCATGAACGTCATTTAAGGTTTAGTGTCCCAGTAAATGTTGCACAAAAATAAATAAATAAATAAATAACATATGCTGTGCCTGTAACTTTTAAAACTTATAGGCAGTTTGAATCATTTTCTTTCCGTAATATAACATATTTCAGGATATTCAACCATAAATGAGGCCTTTATAATTAGTAAAATGGGTTAAGTTTTTTTGGTTGTGTTGCTACTTTGCATGAAGTCTTCAGTAGATCATGGCTTTAGATGCAGTTTGACAGAAAACATCTGTTTTCTCTCTGACCTTGTTGGACGGCTGTTTTGGCCTCCCCTGCAGGCAGACGGTCTGCCCACCAACTTCACTGAGACGCAAAGACATACCAGCATGAAAGCCAGCGAGATGAGAGGAGGCTGGATTAGCAGGGGTTAATTACAAGCCATCGAGAGCCGCTGCCGTTATGGGGCAGTTCAGCCCTCAAAAGAGAGAGGAGCAAAGGCGACGTTTCATGTCACTAATTTGCCTCTTTAAAGCCAATGAGAGTAATACAGCCCACGGTAAAAGAGCAAATGCTCTGGGTGATGCTGTGAACATGTGAAACAACTATATAGTGATGTGGGACTGTAATGTTTTGAGCATCTGTAGATCAGAAAGTTTCCCTTTTAAAAATCTTTAAAATGTTCAAAATCCAACAACTTAGTTTTATTTCCATATTTTTAGTGTAGTCTCAGACTTTATATTTTAGATGAGTTATGAGCTTGCATAGGATAAATGTCCAATTCACGAACGCAAGTTGATTGATGTGGTTCTTTTGAATGAATCAGTTGAACCGATTCGGACTGAATCAATCACATGAGTCATCTGTGTGAATCAGTCAGACCACTCATTTCTTTATTGAATCATCTCTGATGACTCACTGAATCGCATACAGTTTATAGCACATATCCTCAAAAAGAATTTTGTTATAATAAATGGCTTATTTCATTTTATTTTAATGTTAAGAAAGTAAGTTTTTGGGTTCATTGGTTCTTCAAAAACAAACTCCTGAAGGAAACTTTGTGAATGTGAAGAAATAAATTTACCAGTGTTTTATTCTATCAGTCAGTAAATCTCTCAGAGATGTCGGCATGTTTTAATTCAAGCCTCTGCTCGGCTATTATCTGTCTTAAACACGGTGATCCAGCATTCAAATAGCTTTCACGCTGGTTTGGAAAGATCTATATTAGTTTGGTAATGCATTTACAAGCCAATAATAGCCTTAAGTGTATAGTGATGTAGACAAAGCTAATAATAATGTGCTAATCATGTAACATTGTATTTTGTGCACCATATTTTGATTGCATTAACCTGACGGGTTATCCTGATGATTAGTAATGTGCTTAACACATAGATACTGGCTTATGGGGCTGGAAATATAACTAATATTCACAGTGTATCTCTAATTCTCTTGTAACTTGTATGAGTGGGTTTTAATAGTGTTTTAATAGTTTCTCAGATTTAAACTTAAATGGCAAGAACAGTGTTTGAGTTAGTTTCATTTATTGCCATGAGTCTGTTAAAAATATCTGTTTTAATGAATCAGTTCAAAACTTTGATTTGCATTGTCACTCAAACATGTTTACGGTTGACCCTGCATGGCTTTATTAATGTATTATAATGTTTTAGTAAAATATAGTATGTTAAATATTATTATTATTATGCATTGCACATAAATGAGTCTTTAGAAGTTGTTTTTTTTTTTACCAAATTTCGAGTCTGGCTGGTTCATCTAATAAAAACAGTTAACGTATATTTGAAATATCATCAAACCAAAAGGCTGAAAAATAAAAGGCTGTTTTAGCTGTACTGCTTAGTCCAACTGGCTAAACAAGTGGTGTTTTCTGAGATCTGACCCCCTGTTGCTCACTTCTTTTCTGAAAGTCCCTAAATCCAGATCCATCTCATGCTCAACACCTGTTCAGAATTCTTTCCCGGAACTTTCCCAAACAATGGCTGCTTTTCCCGGACTGTCTGACATCTGGAAAATGTTGCAGTTCTCCTTTTGACTGGATTTATAGCGAAGGGCTTCAGAGGGGGTCGAGGTACTTCAGAGGTGCTGTAGTTGTATGGCAGAAAGTCATCTTAAATAAGTGCATTGTTCTTTTATGTTATGGATCTTTTTTCTCCTTCAGATTTGTCTTTGCAGTTGATTTTTATTTTCCACTTTAAGTCTGACTATTGAGAAAAGTAGAGCTTGCAATTTAGAAGCACACACCTGTTTTTAGTTGCAGTAAACAACTGCTCTTCATAGTGAAACTGGCAAACAAAGCACAGTTCTGCAGTTATTCGCGTTTACTAGGTCACAGGGACATAATCACTTGAAAATGCTGTGTATTGTCTTTTTTCCCTGTGAGGGAGTACAAAAATAGCGCTTTGATGCGTCATGTTTCGAATGTCTTCCTTTTCAGAATCAACCATGCAGTCAAAATTGTTTTAAGCTATTCTTTGAGCTGTTAGTGCTATTCTAAATGCACTAAAACCACAGAGAGTCTTAAAAACCGCTCCAGTGTGTTCAAAATTAAAAGCAGCAAATGGTCCTATGTCTTAAAGGAAATGTTTTTTATAAGCTGATTTTGGGGTCTCTAAAATATGGACGCAGTCATGCATTATTTAGCAAAGCCCTCAAGGAATGCAAATGTGGCGTGTGGGTTAAGCTAATGCTGATGGTGAAGGCCATTACCTCTGCAGTCTGAATGCACATGGTCACAGTTTCCCTTAATAGACTTTCTAAATGCATCTGAGGGTAAATGGGCAAAATTCCATGTGTAAAATTCAGCGTCAATCCAGACTATGTCATGTATTATGCATATTCATTCAAAGCTAAAATGCACTAAATTTGTGCAGGACAGCACATTTGCACGAGTGAACTGTTATTTAGGACTAGTTTAATAGGCGAGCGCTGTGAAGTCAACTCGGTCCATGAATAAGCTAATGCCACTGCCTGTGGCCCCAGACATGAATTTCTGCCAACTCCATCGGCTCACAAAAAGCTACAGGGACTTCTGTTCGTGCTGCCATATGGCCTACGCCTTGGGAGATTGGCTCTCCCTTGAGAAATGCTAAAAAGTCTTAACTTTGTCTCTACCGTTTTTGTTTTCACAGGGCTCCAGGTATAGAAGGAGAAGGACAGGACCTCTGTCTATCAAACTCTGAAGTGCCCCGGTGCCAGCTGTATAGGTCAACCCAACCGTAACGCCACAGGACAATAGGAGCCCAACCCAAAGACGGCTATCAAAAAGCAAATAATCAAGCTCATTAGCTCTCTTACCCAAAGACGACCTTCTCTGAAAAGATCAACAGAAGAAAGGAACTAAACAAGGAGGGAAAAAAGGCACTGGCAGCTATTTCTGATGCTCTGTGGTGAAGAGAACATCTCATTTGGGATTTAAGGATTGCGGAAAAAGGATTTCCCCATGCCCTGCCCGTTTATCCCAATGCCTGTATAAATATTGCATGGAGATATCGAATCGTCCCTTTTCCAAAAGCGCCCAGTAAAGAGACTAATTATAGCAAATCCTAACAGCCAGTCTGTTGCTTAAACCTCTCAGATTCTCAGAATGCCTAAAAATCTATATTCATAGGGGTCCTATAATTGGATCCCTAAAATTCAGAGACACGTCAGATCTTGAAGAAGCATCAAACCAGTGGTTTCATCTCCAGAGAGTTTCCTTGTCTTTTTTGGGGCAAGGCAGCTGCTTTGTCCTTTCTATTTGGATGCATTTTTCCAGAACTCCAAAATGAAGCCCTTAACTCCCATTGGTTCACCTTCTCCGCTGCGGCTCCTAAACAAGGGGCCCGATTACCTGCGTAGGCAGATGGATGCCGGAAGCAGGGGTCGTTCCGTCAGTGCCGTAGAGCGACTGGAAGCCGACAAGGCAAAGTACGTCAAGAGTCAACAGGTCATCAACACAAAGCAGGAGCCCGTGTTAGTTCCCTGTGCGACCCCTCCACCGGTGCCCCGTCGCAATTTCACAGTGTCCACTCCTTCAACGCCCATTCTCCCGCCTCGAAATCAAACGCTGCCTTTCTCTGCACCGCTGTTCTCACGGGATGAAAATGAGGACGACTGCAGGAAAGAGAACTGTCAGAACGAAACCGATGTGGAAACCAAGAATCGCAACAATGCAACCAAGCCTCCCGTACCTTCTCCAAGAACTCCAACCATTGCTCCATTAGTTGCTCCGCATAGTGCGCCAATAATGCGCAGGAGCAACGGCAAGCGCATGCTGCGTCCAGACTCCCTGGTTATTTACAGACAAAAGAAAGAGTGCAAGAGTCCCAGCGGAGGTGGAGAAAATGGCAACGGCAACTTAGAGGTCAAGGGATACAGCTTCGTACGACGGCTCTTCCAGGGATCCATGCGTGAAAAGAGCGGTGGGAATGAGGCTCAAAAAATGGTGATAAATGAGGAGAAGGCTTCTTCCTCTCGAGACGGGGATTCGCGAATGTCTTGGTCCAATGATAAAGACACTGTCGATGGAGGGAATGAGACCAGACGATCGAGCAAATCCGAGCGAGAGCACTCAATGCCCGAGACGCAAAACGACAACACTGGTTTTCAGGAGAAGCATTCGAAGAACTGCACGATCAACAGTTTACAAAACGGCACGCGGAACACCAACAATAACGACATGGACCCATGGAAGCCAGTCGTTCCTTGGATGCCATCCAATTTGAAACGCTCCAAGTCAGAATTGCGACTACGCTGTTCGCTTGCCATGTCTGAGCAGGAACGCTTCTTCGACTACTGTGGATTGGACCTGGATATGGTGGAAAGGCTCGGACCGGAGAATTTTCTAAATGGGGCGAGTTCAGTCGACACGCTCTCGCTGCTACTGAGGAGCGTCAAAGGCGGCGGCTCGGAGCCCAGTGAGTTTTCCCGACACTCCGGTGAAGGGCTTTTCCAGGAGGAGCTTGCCGAGCAGATCCCTACAGGTGTGTCCATTATCGAGAGAAATGCACGGGTCATAAAGTGGCTCTACGGTTGCAGGAACGCAGCCCAGGAGGGTCCTAAAGAGTCTACTGTTTGATTATCACGGTAACTAAACCCGAGACTTTCTGGAGCCTTGTTCCAATCTGGAAAACTATGCTGTATTTATTTCACATGAGACATTGTATTTAAGAGATTTGTTTGGCTTTTCACAGCCAGTACGAGAACATTCATGGTATTTTGTGTAAGTCACATATGAAGCTGCAAACCGACACTTCCTTTCATGACCTACACTGTGGCTTTGTCGAAATCGCCCCCTATACTCTCATTCACTATTCCCAAGATTAGTTTACTAGCATAGTCCACTCGAAGGAGTGGATGAAAACAAATGAGTGAATTTGGACACTGAATGTGGCTGTGGACTCGGAAATTCATTTGCCTCATTTCTCACATTGCATGGCTATTCTGTATTATTACGGTGCATTATGGGACTGAATAATGTCCACTACGGTTTCAGACCAGTGCACTATAGAGTGTAGGGGGGCGATTATGATGTATATTTAGCGATGTCACCTCCTGTTCTCTGTAAATATAAAGAGTCATGAGTCCGTCCTGTTACTTCTGTTCAGAAACGAGTGTTATTTGTTGAGCGTAACTTAAAGAACGTGTCATCCGATGAATAATTTAACATTGAAAACCACTAAGCTTTTTCTCTGGGGCTGGGAAACCGATGCATGAGTGTTAAATGAACCATGTGTACCTCATTTCCCAACTGTCCCAGTTTAGTTTGTGTGTTGCCTTTTTTCCTTAAACGCAGGCGTTGGAACAAACACACAGAGGACCCCTGTGGGGATATAAATGCACTGAATTGGAGAAAGAGGCGGAGTGAGAGCTGTATGTACTGCTATGAAACGTATTTTTAACACTGAGTGTATGCAAAGAAAAATGCAGGGCCTTAAAAACAACCTGATTTTGAGTTTCATTAACTTATGCCAAAGAAATGTGCTGCGTACTGATGTACAATATGTTCCAAACCCTATCGAGCCGCCTTGAGAGAATGACGTTCACAGAGTTTGATATTAGCATGTTTCTAAGCTAATAACTTGGGAAATATTGGGTGAACAGCATGTTTTTATTAATATTGTTGGGAAGGTTACTTTGGAAATGTAATAAGTTACAGATTACAATTTACCCTATGTAAAATGTAGTGTAACAATTACTTTATTAATGTTACTGATTACATTTGATTACTTTTTGAGTACTAAATTTCTAATGAATATTTTCTACTGTTAATCATTCTGAAACATTTAAAGAAGGCAGGGTTAACCTTATAGTACTCAACACTGATTACTGTCAGACTGTCAAAATCCTTCTTCACTAGAATTAATTTAATTTTAAAGTACAGCCACCACAAAATAACTTCAGATCACTCTGAGGTTAAATACAGATTTAAAATCATAACAAGAATCCATTTAATAGCTATGAAACTGTTTTTGAAATCAAATCTTTGCATGACAGGAGACACTAGAATCTAACAACGTCTTGTAAAAACATAAATAAAGCACACACATAAACCCAAATAGGAAATAAAACAGTTATCAAATAAGCATGTGTCCTAAACTCCTGAAGCATTTGGTGTCTCATATTTTAGAGCAGTCAATGCATTTTAAGAATTCAATCAAATCTGTATGTGTGTGTGAAAATATTCATATGTAACCTGCTTTGTAATCGTTACCATTTTCATAAGTAACTATAATTGAATTACACATTTTTTCTCAGTAACTGTAACAGGCTACATTTCTTTTGTAATTAAATTACGTAATTTCTTTACATGTAACTAGTAACTCCCCAACATTGAATATAGTTATATTTTTATCCATCTTTGATATTTTTTCCCTGTGCATTTTAGAATTGCCTTTTTTGGAAAGCATGCATGACGTGCAAATTTGATTTTGCCAAAACTCTATTGTACAAGGCATTGTAATTTTGCTCTAAACAGCTAATATTCATTTCTGAAGGGGACCAAAGATAAAATTTTAAGAATCATAGATAAACCAGCTGCTCACTAGGGTTTGGAACAACTATTAATTTACCCAAACTGTATTTTACCAATACCTACAACATGCAAATTGCAAATTGCTCAATTTCATTACCACATTTGTGAAACTGCATCTATGGGTGTTTACTTTGATTACTGTGATGATAAATTATGTTTTTTGGATAATTTGTCCACAACACAAATGACAGTTCCTGTGCCGAAGCATTCTTCAGTACGCACTTGATCATGCTGTTTCTGTGTTTAACTCACAAAAGTACAGCGTTTAGCAAAGTAGAGGAAGACGTAACAGTGAGAGACCTGCCGGGCGAACACACACTCCCAGTGTGGGAGACGCTGATGTGTTTTCATACTGAAAGAGACCTTTGAAAGCTCCTCCCATCTGAACGCATCAATCAGACACTGTTTCTCCTTTGTCGTAATGAATCGCCCCGGTCAGAGGCATTAATCAGGCTCTATAATACCACTGATAAATGAAGCAAAGGTCCGCTGTGGCATGCACAGGTCAGACTGCGGCCTGCAGAGAAAGAACTGTGATCTTTCCTTTCAAACGCTTCATCCCCAACGTCCAAGATGCATACAGTCTTCCAGAGCACCCGAAATCTCTCTCTTGCATGTTTACAGTCTATCTGTATATGTTTCTATAAAGAAGAATTTAGATTTCAACCCAAAGAGAAATATTACAGAGAAAGTCCTAATAAAATCCTATTTCTGAACAACTGTATGCATTTGTGTTTTGTGTCAATATAATCATGTTTTTGAGTGTATGCAAAGAAAACTGTGTTTGCTGCTTAATATTTTTGTGGAAACCATGATACATTCAAAAGTTTGATTATTAAAAAATAATACTTTTATTCAGCAAGGACACATAAAATTAATAAAAAGTGACAGTAAAGACATTTATAATGATACAAAAGATTTCTTATTCGAATAATTACTGTTCTTTTGAACTTTCTATTCATCAAAGAATCCTGAAAAATAAAATGTATCATGGTTTCCACAGAAATATGAAGCAGCACAACTGTTTTCAACATTGATAATAATCAGAAATGTTTCTTGAGCAGCAAATCAGAATATTAAAATGATTTCTGAAGGATCATGTGACGCTGAAGACTGGAGTAATGATGCTGAAAATACAGGTTTGCATTACAGGAATAAATTACATTTTACAATATAATCACATAGAACACATTTATTTTAAATTGTAATAATATTTCACAATATTACTGTTTTACTCTATTTTTATTAAAATAAATGCAGCCTTGGTGAGCATATGAATGAAACAAATAACTGGAAATTCATTTTTCTCTATAAATAATAATATTAATAATTATTATTTTTTAAAATTCTTTCCAGTAATCATTGCCAACTGCTCAGGTGTGTCATATTTCCCAAACCAGATAAGTGTTGAAGGTGTGGAAACAGTAAAGATGATGTCATTGGAAATAAAAATGATTGCATGGTCCAACTGTGTAACGCAATAAATCAAAATACTGCTGCATGCCGGCACAGAGCTGATGATTACACACTAGTCAGTCTCAGATGTCTTCAAAGTTGTTAGAAAGCGCACACAACTCGGTTGCTAAATACATTTTGTGCAAAATGGGAAACAACATAACAACATACTTTTGAACAGCTCCTCATCTGATTGCTGGCTGAGTGAAATCCTGCCATTTTCTTGTCTCATTTCAGCACGCAGCTCATTTCTCACTGAAGCTCAAGTGCCTGTTATTCTGAAAGCATGCACACAACATGGAAAGCACTTCAGTCAAACGCACCAATGCACCTCGTCCACATGAAAAACACTTTTAAACCCATTTTACTCACATAATATGACATATTTCCAAGTGAAACAGTATATTCAGTGTGAAAAATGGAGGGTGGGACTTGATTTTATCAAACGGGATTTGATTGGTCAAAAGCAGACATTACATACCAGAATGGATTCAGGTATTTGGAAGAGACAGGTTCAGAACACAAGAGAGGAAAACGTTTTTCTGAGATGGTTCAACTTTTAAATGGAGATAATTATTCTGAAGACAAAAGTTTTATTATTATTATTTGGAAAAATACAGCAGTAGACTGCAAGTCCAGAAAATGAAAATTAATACCTTTATTAATGCATTAAATTAATTAAAAGTGTCAGTAAAGACATTTGTATTTTAAATGCAAGCTGTTATTTTAATATTTTAATCATGAAAGAGTGATGAAAAAGGTATGTAGAAATGTATTTATATAATCTAATGATTTTAACAATAATTATAGGAGATAATTACTAATTTTAACTTACATTATCATATTTATTTTTTCCAAATTCAAAGCTGATGCATCCAAGTTACCATGCTAAATTAATGAGTATAAAATAACTTTATTATTATTATTATTATCATTTTTCAAATAAATGCTGTTCTTGTACTTTCTATTCATCATAGAATCCTGTAAAATAAAATGTATCACGGTTTCTACAAAAATATGAAGCAGCACAATTGTTTACAACACTGATAATAATCAGAAATGTTTCTTGAGCAGCAAATCATCATATTAGAATGATTTCTGAAGATCATGTGACACTGAAGACTGGAGTAATGTTGCTGAAAATTCAGATTTGATCACAGGAATAAATTATATTTTAGTGTATATTCACCTAGAAAACAGTTATTTTAAATTGTAAAAATATTTAACTATATTACAGTGTGAAAAGAAAACTGTGTAAAGAACTGATGATTTTGCCGGGCTGCTCAGGTTACCCTCTTCTTCTCCAGCTCTCTCTCTTTCCTCTCTTTAGACACATATGTGAATGAAACAGCAGTTCTCTTCCTGACGTTCAAACGCTGTGGCCTGCTGTGACATCCTGTTTTCGGTCCTGTCCGTAGTTTTTTCACACGTTTGCTTATCAAACAGCTCCTCTCCTCCCACAGCTGCTCCGGGGTGGACGGGCCCACAGATCATGTTTGCAAACTTTGTCTTGGTCTGACCCAACTTTATCTCCAAGTGTGATGTCAGCGATGTCAGGATTCACAAATTTAGCAAAAACAGACTGACTCAACCCTTCTTTCTAGATACTGGAATTTGCACATATAAAAGTAGATAAAATAATTTAAAAAAAATCTTTCCACAGCAGTGATCATTCACTTTTCAGTGTTAGTTCATTTTTACATCCATTTTAATTTTAAATAAAGTCTTACCCATGCAACCAGCTGTGAGATGAATGACATTTACAACATGATTTTATATATTTATTTTATAAAATATTAAATAAATATAACAAACATAAAACATAACACTAAAAGCTGGAGTATTGGCTCAAATAAATTAATAACAGTTTTATATATATAGTGTTTATTAATATATGTTATTAGTTTCTATTTTATTTTTTTCATTTAAATTTTAGTTTGTCATTTTATGTTTATTTATTTTTTTATATATGCCTAAATAGTTTTTAGTTATTTTTATTTCAGTTTTAAATTTTAGTACATTAAATTACTAAATTAAAACTAAGGTTTACTAAATTAAAAATGAGAAATGTTTCCCTGGCAACGAGCTGAAATTAAATAGGTTTAAGTTTTTGCATGTATATATATACATATATATGACGTGGTCAGAAATGTTGGTACCCTTGGTAAATATGATCAAAGAAGGCTGTGAAAATTAATCTGCATTGTTAATCCTTTTGATCTTTTTTTTTTTTAAATCACAAAAATCTAACCTTTCATTGGATAATAAGAATTAAAAATGGGGGATATCATTATGAAATAAATGTTTTTCTCTAATACACATTGGACACAATTAACGGCACCCTTTTATTCAATACTTTTTGAAACCTCCATTTGCCAGTTTAACAGCTCTAAATGTTCTCCTATAATGCCTGATGAGGTTAGAGACACCTGACAAGAGATCAGAGACCATTCCTTCATCCAGAATCACTCCAGACCCTTTAGATTCACAGCTCCATGTTGCTGCTTCTTCTCTTCGGTTCACTCATGTTCTACAGGGTTCAGGTCAGAGGACTGGAAAGGCCAGCAGAAGCTTGGTTTTGTGCTCAGTGACCCATCTTTGTGTTGTTTTTGAGGTTTGTGTTTGGATTATTGTACGGTTGGAAGATCCAAACATGGCCCATTATAAGATTTCTAACAGAGTCAGTCACTTATTGATTTTTATCTGTTGGTATTTGATAGAATCCATGATGCCATGTGTCTAAACAAGATGTCCAGGACCTCCAGCAGAAATACAACATCAAAAATACAGCAGTATATTTCATTGTACACATGGGGTACTTTTTATCCCTGTGTTCACCAAACCCATCTTGAGTGTTTGCTGCTAAAAAGCTCATTTTTTAGTTTCATCTGACCATAGAAGCCAGTCCCATTTGAAGTTCCAGTCGTGTCTGATAACTGAATACGCTGGATAATTTCATGTTCATAATCACCCTGGAGTGCTCAAAATTGTAAATATGAATGGGAATATACTTCAGAGATATTTTACTCATAAGAATTTCTAGGGGTGCCAATAATTGTGCCCAACGTGTATTTGAGAAAAACATTTATTTCATCATGAGATTTTCCCCCATTTTAAATTGCTTTAGTTCAATGAAAGGTTAGATTTTTGTGATTTGTTTTAAATAAAAGATCAAAAGGATTAATAATGCAGGTTTATTTTCACAGCCTTCTTTGATCATATTTACCAAGGGTACCAACAATTCTGACCACGTGTGTATATATATATATATATATATATATATATATATATAGTTTATTTCAAGCAATACAAGTGCTAATTAACTATAATAACCTAATATATTTATATTTAAATAAACTACATATCCTATAAAGCATTGCAAATGATGGAATAAAATCACAAACTGTAGTGCAATACAAAACTATTAAATATCATTGCTTAGAAGTAGCAATATATTTGATGTTTATTGAAAAACATTAAAATATAAACAAATCAGTGACTTGTGGCTTCTACAGATTTAGATTGTAAGCGTTTCTATGCAATTGCTGAAAATCTATTTTTACTTGAATATTAATCAAGAAAATTAAAAATATTAACATATGGTTTATCTTGCAACTTCACATAGTTTGTTTTGCTCAAATATGCTCATAGGCAACTTCCTGATGAAGAACTAATGAATAGTAAAGAGGTATACAGTTGTTTATAAGCAGAAAAAAAGCAAAGGCAGAAGAAAAGAACTAAAAGATAAAATATAGACTAAAATATAGATACGCTTTTCCTGAGGGAAACAGCAAAAGAGCAGTGCTGACGTTCTGGGTAAGTTTAGGTTTGCGTCTGATGCAGGGTTTTGTGGGTGGTCTTATAAGCACCGTAAAAGCACAATTATACAGTCTGAGGCGCATTTAGCAGACAAAGAGCACTACACACATCTGAACTCTGTCTGAAAAGCCTTCTGGGTTCGCAAAGACAAAGCGTGCCAAGATTTCCACTCTCATTGCGCCACGGTGGTATAATGAGACTCTGTTCACAATCGCCCTCGTGCACCGTGAGGGAATGTGCATCAGGGTTGTGAAGTGTGGCAAATCTGGCCTAATTCTTCTGGCCCAGCAGCTCCAATACGCCAGAGCCATGCATGAGTCAGAATGATCTGTCCGTCCATCGGCATAAACAGGCGGGATGGAGGAGAACTTGTCCTGGAAGAGACCTAAAATAATTCAGATGAAAATAATGCATGATAATGGTGTTGCAGGAAGGCTGGGGGAGAAAAAACATACCCTAAACAGAATTGCAACAGGAAGAAATATAGACATGCACCTGCAAAAGAAACAGTCTAAGCCTAAAAATAGATGTTTTACAGAAAAAACAGACGGGAACCAAGACTGACATTTATTTTTTAATATTACACAATATAATAATGACTTTCCTCAGATTTAAAACCTTAATAAATGATAAAGTTTTCTATTTATACTACTATTTAAAAGTTTTTGAAAATCACTTCTGCTCACCAAGGCTGCATTCATTTGATAAAAAATACAGTAAAAATAGAAATGTTCAGAAAATGTGTTTTCTATGTAAATATTTTTTTAAAATGTAATTTATTTCTGTGATGAGCAGCTGAATTTTCAGCATCATTACTCCAGTCTTCAGTATCACATGATCCTTCAGAAATCATTCTAATATGCTGATTTGCTGCTCATTTTTTATTATTATTTATTATTATTCTGAGGAAACCGTGATACATTTTGAGTAGAAAGTTCAAAAGAACAGCATTTATTTTGAATTAAACATCATTTGTCATATAACTCTGGTGAATTTGAATCTAAAATCTTGACATTAAAAATGCCAGTATAAAATATCAGTATAAAAATAAGTTTGTAATATCGTGGCAATCTTTGCACATGTGCGAAAGCTTCACGGCTTACTTTGATGGGCTTTGGAAACCTAAAACTCTTGGGGGTTTCTGGGAGGGTCTGTTTCGGTGCTTCACAAAAAGCGTCCGGGTGCAGAAGAAGATCCGATGGCAGCAGAAGGTCATAAATCAGAGGACAGGCCTTTTCACTTCAGTCTCTGAGGCGTAACCTCACTTCTGTGGGGTCAGAGAGAGAGAGGGGCTCCTGACGCTGCTCTGTGGGAACATGGCATGTGAATTACGGCTCTTTTTAATGACCTCCTGACATCAGGACAGACCTGAGAATGAAGGTCAGAAAGTGGTTGGTGGAAAATCACAGGAAAACCCGACAAAAGTTGTATACTTAATTTTTTATGGTTCATATTTTTGGACAATATGTAAAAAATAAATAAATAAATAAATAAGATGATTATTTATAATAAATTATTACAGTTTTTTTTTTTCTATTTTAAGTTTTGCAACTCACAATGTAAAATTTTTGGACAATATGCCAACTAAAATATGTGAATAAAAAGTTTCTTTTATTTATTTGTTTATTTTGCATGACATAGCAAATTTATAATTTTTTTTTGCATGTGTGTGTATTTATATATTCATAATAAATATATACAGTACACACACATATATTATGTAAACAAAAACTTTTATTTTGGATGCGATTATTCACGATTAATCCCTTGACAGCACTAATACGAACAATATGTTTATTTAAATATACAACCAATGGCTTCTTAAAAACATATTGTATTTCACATTTTTTATTTACATATATTATTAATTATTGGCTATTTACATATTGCTTGCAAAAAACCACAGGAAAACCTGAAAAAAGCTATTTTTTCCTATTACAGTTTACAGCTCAAAATATAACTGTAAGCACTGAAAACATAATAATAATAATTTAAAATATTATTATAATTAGTATTATTAAGTCACCTTTAGTCAAAGGACACTTCTACAGTTGAAACATATCAGTAAGACACATTTACAACATGCTGCAGAGGCATGTATCAGCATAAGTTTAAAGAGTTTCGAGCTGTGTAAATCTGGACGCGAGGAAAGCCAGACTTTGATGTTATGGGGGTAAAGGCCTCGGGAGTAACGTGATGCTTAACGTCTCTGTACAAACGGCCCACTGCAATCTAGTTAAAGTTTGTGTATAAGTCCTGCATGCAAATCAACAAGTTGATTCCGTTTCAAATAAATCCATCACGTTACTGTGTTCCACGTTTTGTGTAAATCAATATCCTTGATTGTAAAAAAAAAACCAAGAAGTGGTTTCTGCAACCAGGCATATGAATGCGCATGTCTGCAATGGAGCGTTTGCCGTCTGTGGAGATTTAGAGACTCCAGTGAAGTGGTCGAATTACACTGTAGCAAACCAAGAGGAACATCAGGCCAACAGCTGTGCCATGTTTAGTCCATGTTCAATGCACTATACCTTTACTGAACCATGAACACATTATTTCAAAAGTCATGCCTTCATCTTTTCCAGACTACTTCATGTCAGATTTGATTTTTTCCCCCCTTAAAGCATATGTGCAAATGTTTCATCTATAATGATGGTGATTTAACTTGAACTATTGCTATACTTTCATTCAAATGTTTGGGGTCAGCAAGACATTTTTAATGTTTTTGAAATTCTGCTCACCGAGGCTGCATTTATTCGATTGAAAATACAGTAAAAATAGAAATATTGTGAAATATTATTACAATTCAAAATAAGTGTTTTCTATGTAAATATATTTTAAAATGTAATTTATTATTGTGATGCAAAGCTGAATTTTCAGCATCATTACTCCAGTCTTCAGTGTCACATTATCCTTCAGAAATCATTCTAATATTCTGAATGAAATTATTCACATTTCTGATTATTATCGTTGTTGAAAACAGTTGTGCTGCTTCATATTTTTGTGAAAACTGTGATAAATGTTACTTTTCAGGATTCTTTGATGTATAGAAAGTTCAAAAGAACAGCATTTATTTGTAATGGAAGTCTTTATTGCCAAATTTAATGCAAACTTCATAAAATGTTAATTTCTTTAAATAAAAGTATTGCTGACCGTAGTTTTTTTTTTTAACTGTATTGGATATTTTTCATGCAATAACATTTATTTCATTAGAATAAATTTAGGATGTAACATTAATGTTCTATCTATCTATACACAGCCGTATTGGTCTTCATTATACTTGGTATTGGATCAAAAAGCACATAAGTGCTATCACCCACCCAGAGTCTGATGAGCTTGATTATAAAGCACTGTGCAGTGATGGGCAGCTGGATTTCCGTCTAATTTACGTCTGCTTGTCCTTCTCTCTGTAATTGTGAGCCGTTTTTATGGGGGAAGAGTCAACAGTGCCGTTCCCACAGTCTAGGGCCGGTCACGCTGGGCTTTAAGGGTATTTCTCCCGGGATCAGGTACTTCTGGAAAGGTTAAATCAGATGGACAGGAGATTGGGCAAATTAGCCCGTTTAGCTCCAAGACCTGGAAAAAGTCCATATGTTTTCCATGGGAAAGACCATCTGTGTTTGTTTGTGTGCACATGTGTATCCCTGCTTGCACTCACGGCGTCTGTAGCCCTCCAATGAGAGAAGATGCATGAAAGACTCACTGGGGTGTGACCTCGCCCACAGTTTTTGGGGTGAGCTGTTCTGTATTTAACCCTGGCCAGAGTGACACAGCCGTACTGTACATCCCTCCAACACAGCGCAGAGCTTCAAACAAACTCCTGCAACACGCTTTATCACGATCAGAATACGTTTATGAGTGCATTATGGAGTGGCGGTGCCATTTGGACCATGATGAATGAGATTTTCCCTTCCATCTGTGCCATCTATAGGTGACTGACTCCTGCAGGTGCTCTTCAAAAGGTCCATTTGTCCCTGTATAAAGAGACACACATCAGCTGTATTACTGAAGCTAGTGAGCTGCCTAGGTAGGCAGTATTTTAAGACGTCACAAATGAAAGTATGGTAGGCAGCATAGTTTTGTAGACTTTTAAGAAATGTTTTGAAAAAACACACAGGACAATGCATACATATATTGTGTTGTGATTCTTTTATGAATAGAAATTTATTTGAAATATAAATATTTTGTGACATTGTAAAGTTTATTCTGTAACTTTCGATCAATTTATTGCATGCTTGATGAATAAAAGGTAATAATTTCTTTATAAAAAAAAAAAACATACTGACCCCAAATTGATGGATTTATTATTTATTTAGCATGATGATTTGTGCATATCATAAGCTCAAAGTGGAAAAAAGTATAAAAGTTAAATGATTGATCGCATTCTATAATTATTGTAAAAAAAAAAAAAACTGACAATAATCTAAAATGATATATATTATAATATATTATATTCTGACAATTTCATCTTAATGGCTTTTTAAATATAGACTTAAATATAAACAGCTGATTTGAGTCCAGCCTATTTGTAAGCTGCAGGCAACAATTCTTTAGCAGTCTGAGTAAGATTTGATTTCTTGCAACTAATTTCCTGTACAGAAATGAGGCTTTGCGTTTTTTATCATTTGGAAATTAATTTCACAAAGACTCGTTGTTTGCACACCTTAGGCAATAGTCTGTTTGGAAATATATGCTCACGACTGGGCATGTCTGAGAACCAGCTGTCTTTAACCAACTTTTAGACACATTTTAAAACAAAAAGCTAAATAATACTATACATTTATTATCATTATTAATAAAAGGATAGTTTGCCAAGAAAATACTTTTTAAATGACAATTTGAAGCAGCATGCTAGTCATACTAACCAAAAATGAAAAGATCTTCATTGCAGAGGTTTCAATTAATTGTAAGTAAAAATTCATTTAATCGGCACTCTGTTCTCAAGTATCATTTCATTGTTGAGCGGGAAAATGCATGATAGGTGCATGACAGATCAATGCAATGCAAACTATCCAAACGATTTGGAACTGAATTGCAATTTGAAATTTCCACTTCAAATGAAAAATTTAAGTTCAGTTGCTGCCTTAAATTTTTAACCAAACTGACAGTACTCAACTTACATTACATTAAACTGACTTAAATGGAGTTAAATCTCATAACTTTAAAAAAAATGAAGTTGAAATTGGTTAAATTTATGATTAAATGTGACCCTGGACCACAAAACCAGTCATAAGGGTCAATTTTTCGAAATTGAGATTTATACATCATCTGAAAGCTGAATAAATAAGCTTTCCATTGATGTATGGTTTGTTAATTTGAAAATCTGAAATCTGAGGGTGCAAAAAAAAAAATCTAAATATTGAGAAAAGTGCCTTTAAAGTTGTCCAAATGAAGTTCTTAGCAATGCATATTACTAATCAAAAATTAAGTTTTGATATATTTACGGTAGGAAATTTACAAAATATCTTCATGGAACATGATCTTTACTTAATGTCCTAATGATTTTTGGCATAAAATAAAAATCAATAATTTTGACCCATACAATGTATTTTTGGCTATTGCTACAAATATACCCCAGCGACTTGAGACTGGTTTTGTGGTCCAGGCTCACAAATATGTTTTTAAATAATTCACTGGCTTCTTAAGTCACACTGACTGAAAAAAATCGGAGAAAAAGATAATCAATGCATTTGCTATCTAAAGGTTAATATGAGCCGCGTTTGAACAGATAAACCTGAGCTGTGTGTGTATTACTTCAGGGTCAGTTCCCCTAAGGAGAAAAACACCACAAACACTTAAGAGCTCAATGGCAATCATATCAGCCACGTTGAAAAAAAGACCTGCTATCTCAATCTAATCTGTCTACAAGTCAAACAACAGACTGCTGTCACCTGAGGCCTTTCAGAGAGCCTCTAAACACACAGGGTGTGTGAACACCTGGACATAAATAGCTAATTATGCTGATTTCTGATGAGCATATCAGCCAAAAGACTGACCTGTGAACTGTCTTCTAACTTTCTGAATAAACATCCTGAAGTGATTTTCATATCAAAGCATCACAAGTATTCAAAAACACGCAGGCTTGTACCTCACACCAGAAATAGAGATATGGGAGCTCAAGTCCAGAGGAATTTCATGATGAACTCTGTTTGTAATGACTTGTTGCTGACAGGCCGGACAGGAGGGAATGTTTGACCCTGAGCAGATCACGCTAGGTGAAAATAGAGGCGGATAGTTGAGATCTTCCCTCTGTTTAATGGTGTCTAGTACCAGGCACTGCCAAGTATAGTGTATATAAAATGAAAAAGTCTTCTTTTAATCCTGTCTATAGAGTGGCTATCCGTACGGTTTTAAATACCATGTCCGTCTATCGATGCAGGATTTATGAATAAAAATGTTAATGTTATGTTCAAGTTAATATCATGTGATAGCCTGGCGTAGTTGTTGTCAATATAGAGTGTTTTGCTCTGTTTGGCCAAACATTGTGTTTCGTTCCTGAATGATTCATTCGAATGAACCGGATGAGTCAATGCAGACACTTCAATCAGCTGTTTTGAATGAATTAGATGAATCAATCAATCAAGCAATCAATGACTTACTCATTATGAGTGAGAAAATAGTCGAAACGATTCAGTTCCTGAGTGAACTATACAAATGTTCCAGAGTGAATCCCTAAATTATTCAGACTTGATTTGAAGCGAAAACAGTTTCGGCTCAAATTGCGAACATTTAAAGGGATAGTTCACCCCAAAATGAAAATTCTGTCATTAATTACTCACCTTCATGTCGTTCCAAACCCATAATTTCATCAAAAATATTTTAATTTGTGTTCCGAAGATGAGCAAAGATCTTACGGGTTTGGAACGACATTAAGGTGAGAACTGTCCCTTTAAGATTTAACTGCGAAACAGGGGTGTGTTTCCCAAAAGCATCGTTAGTTCCTTTGAACTCTATTGCTAACGACGGAACTTGCGACCATAGTTGCTTTTAGGAAATGCACCAGGTTTGACCAATTCATTGGAAAATAGTGGATTCATTAGAGTAATTTATTCATGAATTCATTTTTAATGAATTATTTTCCAAATTCTGAAAAAAACTAAAAAAAAAAAAAAAAAAAAAACAGACACATGCCTTGGATATTACCACGAAATATTATAAAACAGCAATACTAGGTTATGGTATCGACAGGTACCTGACAGGTGTTGGTATTGTATTTAAAGTATCATTTCATAGTTCTATAATCAATCTATTTTATATTTATGAAAAGAAACTTTATAGCATTATTTATGCAATTGTGTAAGTGCATCGTGGCATCTCTTAGCAGCATTAAACAATCCAAATACATCTAAATGCCACTTCAGATGCAGATTCTGTGCCACTTCTGGAGTGCAAAGATGGATTTTGCTCATATTGATTTCATTTGACTGGTATTAGCCCTATAGTGTATTATTCTTCTAATTGCATTTAATGATTAAATGTAAGAATTTACTTTAAATGGCACATACATATACTAAGGTTAGAAAATTGGCCCTTATAAAGGTTCAAAAATATGTCCCATAAAATCAATTTATTGTCCCATAATGGAACAGTTTGTTTCTGTCAGTGGATTATGTTAAATGTCCTGTCACTATCGTGCTACTAGGTCTCATTTGGACTCTGGATGGGCCTTAGAGGATTGTAGGGAACCGGGGGAAGGGGATTTGAAGCTATATTGGCAGCACGGGTGCAAAGTAAAGACAACATCCCAAACAGCTGTAGAAACAGTAAACGGACACCAGTGTGGATTTGGAGCAGTGGGGAGAGGGTCAAAGACACACTCACATCCTGAAATACAATAAACAAACACACAACAAGCTTTATCACAGCCAATATGTCAGAAAACAGTTCCAATACCTGCTCCCTACAACAAAACTATGGTCATGTTAAGGCAAGTTGACATATCAGCAGTTGACTTGCACGTGCAAAAAAACAGATCATAGAAGACAGTTTACACTAAAGCTCATTATAGCACCCCTTCAGACAATGCTGAGAATTCAACACAATTCAGAACAAAATATTGATGATGCATGTTTTAGTGCTATTTTATTTTAGTGCTATTTATTTATATACTACTATAGTATTTATTAATATTTTGGATTAGCTTTTATTTTTATATTTTCAGTTTTTATTTGAATTTTTAAGTTTTCATTTTTAATGTAGTTTTTATTAGTTTTTTTTTTAAGTGTCATTTTAATCAGGTTTTTTAATGTGTTTTAGCTTTATTTTTTATTTCAGTTTTAATTTCAGTACTTCAACTTTTATTTTAAGTTTTTCATCTAATATAATTGTATCATATTAATTAGCTACTGTTTAACAAATAATTTTTATTATTTAATTTTAAATATTTTATGTATTAATTAATTAATTTCAATTAAAAAAAAAAAGATTTTAATAGTTTGAGTTTAACACTAACAACACTGACACGTTTACATTTCAGGCCTGTACATGCAGTATGTAAGAGCGCATACATCAATATGCATGTTCACGAGCAATGCATAAATAACAAAATCAATATTGATTTGTGAACGAGTGTCATGGGAAAAAAGCTCATCTCCCATGATTCCCATTTGCTTCCCATCAAGCATCATCCTGAGTCTGACGTCTATGACAGTAACATTGACAAATAACATACAGAGAAATCAATGTGAAACATTGTCAGCTCTCTTGCACGTAAATAGGTCACGTAAATAACTTCCAAAGAAACATGCTGATTGAATGGCTTCAGAAGACTTTTTCAGGACAAGCTTGTGCTAAATCACACATTCACAATTTGATCTTCAGTCTCTTAGAAATTAAGATTTCAAAACCGGGTTTTCGCAGTGATGCCATAGATATGTGCATGTAGAACTTTAAGAAATGTTATGTCCTCATAGTGTTAACATTTGAACAAAATTCATTACATTCAATGCATTACATTTCCATTACTGTAATACATAATTACAGGAAAAACATTACTGTAATACAAATAAAATAATTGTATTTATTTGCATAAATTCAGCACAACAAATAACATATGAATAATATAATATAGATGTTTTGCATTACAAATTTGTATAACTGTTATTAATATAATGTCAAAATGCAAAAATATGGTCTTCAAAATGTTAAAAAGAAACACATATAGTACAACAAATAAAATTTGAATATTATAGAATTTTTTTTTGCATGACAGATGTGCATAATTGTCATTAAAATAATGTCAACATGCAAAAATACTGTCCTAGAAATTGTATCCATTCACACAATTCTCCAAATTACTCTAATACAAAAAACTACATAAACGAAGTGCAACAAATAATATTAGAACAATATATTATATTATTGATACTACTGATGTCAAAAAAGAACTTTTGACCCTGTCTTTTTTGAACAGCTCAATTGATTTTTGATTCATGGGAAAGTGCTATCCATAAGCCCCTCCAGGCTTTTTCACTTTCCCAACACTTTGGTTCTGTTCTAAAATTTCTTTAAGCATTACGCTTGTATATTACGCGGAGGGATGAAAGAGCCGGTAATCTGTAGAAATCTATGAACAAGCAGAAAAGTAGCTGCTAGTTTCTCAGGAAGCAGCTCCTGTGGCCTGCAGGCTTGGCTGCATAAATAATCAGTAAATTTTCTTCCCACGTTCAACTATTCCCCAGAATCACAGGTTTTTCTCTACACCTCATGTGAAAGGACAGCCACTAAAGTGTAACCTCCATGTTTAGTCCAGTTGCTAGACTGCAAAGCTTTTACTGAGACATCAAACGGTAACAAATGGGCAATTGTGCCACATCAGAGAAGAAACGCAGGTGAGGAGGTCAACACTTCCCAGACATTTGTTCACTGTAGTCCTCTGGAGTAATTGTATTTGTGTCTGTATCATGGGAAAACTACACCTGGCCTCAGGCAGCTCTGTGTTTGTGAGGTAAAATGGCACATGCATGTGTTCGTGTGGCTCTGTTCAGACACAGATCCTCCAGATGGACCTGTTGCCTCCACAGATGAGTCACAGACCCTCACAGATGAGCCCATGTCACCCACAGGTGCTGGCAGGCATGTCTGTCTGCAGCGCAGGGCAGCTTTACGTGAGGATGACTAAAGTCTGGGCTGAGCTGGTATGTGTTTTATTATGCTTGTCTTATAATTTCACTCGAGGTGATGTCGTACCTCACAAGAGGCCGAGACATCAACAAACTCTAGGCTGGAAGAAAAGGAAATACAGAAGGATCTCAGATCTCACAATAAAAAAACTATTTTTATTCTTAATTATAATAAATGTACCTGTTTTAAATAATAATATGTTCAATTTGTGCCTTTCCGGAATTCACTTATGGAACACTTTACAGTTGTGGCACAATAGACAAAAACATTATCAAAAAATTATTAAAAAATAAATAAATTGACAATTTGTTTTTGTTTAAATGTATGTATGTATGTGGGTAGTTGATATATCAATGGTGTGATCATGGTTATGGTGTGACGGAAAAATGTAATAATAATAATAATAATAATAATAACCTCTAACATTGAAGATAAACCTCTCTCATGCTATTTGTAACTCTAAGAATGATGATACATTTAATACATTAAGTTTTTTTTTTCTACATTTTTGCTATGTCACACCATAGTCCAATTTTTATTTGTCAACTACCCACGTATGTCTGTATGTATTTTTTTTTTTTCATTGTGAGGTTATTTGCATAATATTTAAGCACATTTAACCTCCAAATTATCATTCTCTTTTTTTTTACATTTTATTTGCATTATTCTTATGATTATGATTCGCATTACATTCCCATTAGTGTGATACATTTTTACAGAAGAAATACTCTAATACAAACAAAATGATTTTTATTCTTTCACATAAACATAGCACAACAAATAAAATATAAATATTATAGGATTTTTTACATTACAGGTGTGTGTATATTGTCATTAAAATAATTATGTTCAAAATTTTCTTTTCACAAAAAAGATACTATACAAAAAAAGTTATTTCTATTGATCTGTATAAATGTAGTACAACAAATAAAACTGTAATATGTTATAGGATTTTTATTTTTTTCATTACAAGTGTAATTGTCATTTTAAAATGTCAAAATGCAAAAAATAAAAAATAAAATGTTCCTAAAATATATTTAAAAATATTTTCATGAGTTCTATCCATCACTCGATTACAGTTCAAAAATGCAGTGCATTATATATAGAATAAAGAAGTTAGATTTTATTTTAATTTTCCAGTTCTATTTTATGCATTAAAATAACTGAATTCATAAAATAATCTATTGTCTAAAATATTTGTATGCAATATTTGTAAATACACAAAATGCTACATTTTAAGTGTTACTGTAAGCAAGGCCAGCATTTGAACAATTGCAGTAAAACTGAAAGTCAATACATCCAAACTCATATCACTTCTGTTCCCATTAGCATTATCTGTCTGCTGTAATGAGTTATTGTTGCAGGGCTGTAACCTCTTCTCACAACACCTGTATGAGAAAAACATACCTGCAGGCCATAAACTATGTAAGCGAAGCGACCAAATCCTGCATGGAGCCATATGTTATGACAGGCTTAGAGAGGGTTATATTACTGTGAGACAATAAAAACAGCAGTTCCAGTCTGTCTCATGGATCTGAGCAGTCCAGCAAAGACCTCAAATGGAGTCATGAACGTGACATTTACCACGGTTTCCAACAAAATACTAGCTGTTTATTGTTTGGACAATAAAACTGCGGTAACAAACGTGAAATTAGCCAAAGCTGTCATGAATAAAACCAACTCTTATTGTTTGAAGGAAATCTGGATTTAAGTAGGAAGGAAGGTGGTTGGGCCAGGTCAAAACAACTGTAAAATGCAAAATGGCTATCAACTTACGAGCTTGTGCAGACTTGTGAGAATATAAACAAAACACGTTTTGCTGCTGCTTCTAACTTCGTGATGTTCGGTTCGTGAACGAATCGTTCTTTTGAACCGGTTCTATTGAATCGTCGGGTTCGCGGCAAACCTTGTGAGAAGAATATGAACAAAATCTCAGCAACTCTAACTTTAGTGATGCTCGGTTCGTTAACGAATCGTTATTTTGAACCGGTTCTTTAAAGTGAACACTGAATGAATCAATTTACCAAATTGAATCAGTTCGAGTTCGCGACTCGAGTCAGCATTGGTCCACAAGTTACTAAATTAAAAACGAAATAAGCCAATAAGATCATATCACAAACGCATTTCCCATCACATATATTTATGATAATTTAGTTGTAAAATCCACAATGATGGACCAAGGTCAAAACATCTGTAAAATGCAAAATGACTATTTGTATTTGTATGATATTACATTTTGATTTTGTATGGACCATTTTAGCAAATTTATGATGCTCGGTTCGTGAACGAATCGTTCTTTTGAACCGATCATTTTAATGAATCGTCTGAAATAGAGTCGCACAAGTTTTGCAATCTAACTTTCGGACGTTAATGACAGTCACTTCTACACGAAAACATATCCCAGAGTTCATATTACATCACAGCACCTAGTTTGCTGATAAGTCATGTTGAAATGGTATTTTTTCCAGTCATTTTGGTGTTGTTTGTTAAAGCCTGCACTGACACCTGCTGTTCACCATAGGCACTCACTATGAGCCCTCAAACCCCTGTAATATTATTTAAATATAATAAAATCTCAAAACAACGTGTTTTTGCAACATAACTTTATTATATCATAAAATAAAACATCAAAGCAGGAAAATTCATCATTCAATGTGACTTTTGACAACAGAGCAAACTGAACAAAGACAGAGAGACTCAATGACAGCAGACACAAAGCACCTTTGAAACATTGTGCATAAACACTTACATTAGACTTCAGAGACAAAACAATGTGTAAGAACATTATGAAACAGACAGCACACTGCATGAACTACACCAGACACATATTCTGTAAACGTCCACCCTTTAAAATTAAATAAAATAAAATTTTATGAATTGAAACATTGCCCAACTTTATCAATTGCATTTCTAAATATACAATACATAAAAAGTATTGTACATGACATACACTATATAAAATAGCAAAATCATTGATCTGATTCATACTACTTTTTTTTCTTGGTGAGATTGTTTCTCCGGGGTTTTCAGGATGCATTTAATGTTAATGTTTACTGGGCTAATTATTATTGCACTTAATCTTCAATTACTTATACCTGATGACATAAATCAATGAAAATAATAAATGTATTCACATCATGACATCATTCACACTACGTAAGATAGTTGCTAAGGTACTTTGCTGGTTGCTAGGGTGTTGCTAAATATTTATTTAAATATTTAAGGACTAGAACTTTTTTTTTTTTGAGTTGTATTAAACTTTTCATCTAATTCCCTGTCTTTTTTTTTTTTTTTTTTAAGTGTGTAAGAACTGTGTAATTTATGCAGAACATATGGAACTACAAAAATAATGATGATTCAGTATTTTAGCATTAAATATGGTTGCTAGGGTGTTGCTATGCTGTTCTGGCTGGTTGCTTGTGTATTTCTAGGCAGTAACTAACCTTCTTTCTAAGAAACTATTTTCACTTGACAAAAAGAAAATAGTCATTATTTTATTTTAATTATAATTTTTGACAAATGTGACCCTGGAGCACAAAACCAGTCTTAAGTCGCTGGGGTATATTTGTAGCAATAGCCCAAAATACACTGCATGGGTCAAAATTATAGATTTTTCTTTTATGCCAAAAATCATTAGTATATCAAGTAAAGATCATATTCATTTACTACTGTAAATATATCAAAATGTCATTTTTGATTAGTAATATGCATTGCTAAAAATTCATTTGGACAACTTTAAAGGCAATTTTCTCAATATTTAGATTTGTTTGCACCCTCAGATTCCAGATTTTCCAAATATTGTCCGATCCTAACAAACCATACATCAATGGAAAGCTTAGTTATTCAGCTTTCAGGTGTTATATAAATCTCAATTTCGAAAAATTGGCACTTAAGAATAGTTTTGTGGTCCAGGGTCATAAATATTCTCGGGTTAGAACTTTTTCCATTGAGCTATATAAACTTTTTATCTATATATTAATACTTCATTCTCATACTTCCCTGATTTAAAGTTTTTTTTTTTTTTTTGTTTAAAGTGAAGTGTGTAATTTCTTCTGCACCAAATGGAATTGCAAAAATAATGATGATTCAGTATTTTCTCACTAAAAATTACACATATCACCATAACCAGCAGTTCCCACATGAATGCCAACCAGTTCAAGCCCAGAGAGGTCACAGTGTCAGTCACGGTCGAAGCTTTTAAACGGGTTTGGTGAAATGCGATCGCTGTACATCTGTGTGATAAGGCTCATATGAAGCACTGTGGCCCCTGTGGTCTGAACTGTGATAACCTGCTCTCTCTGTTGGCTAGTTACTCTTGGCCATGCTTTTGGTCTTCAGCTCAGCCAGTTTGCTGGTGACAAAGTTCCACTTGAAGGCCGGTGTGTCTTCACTCTCTTCTCCGAGCGTGGCGTATTTGGAGAAGCTGTTTCCCGTGCCGCCTCCGTCGCCCGCCTCGGCCTCCTGCCCGACCTGGTTTTCTCCGTCTTCTGCTCTTGCCCCGCTCTCGCTGCCCACCTCCTCACTGCCCTCGCCTCCTGCCTCCGCGGCCTCCGCTTGCCTCATCGCAGCCGCTTGGTGCCACTTAGTCGCAAAGTTATCCCAGAATCCAGTGTTGCGCTTGTTGAGTCGAGGAGGCTCTTCGGGCTTCACTGCCAGCGGACTGGAAAGATGATAAAGGCAACTTGGAATTAAATTTAGTTTGATCTAATAAATGTTTTTGCAAGAAACATGTTCATTAGTGTTTGAAAATTTGGGGTAAGTATATATATATATATATATATACACACACACACACACACTTATTCAGCAAGGATGCATTAAATTGATCAAAAGTGACAGTAAAGACATTTATAATACTACAAAATTTTCTATTTCAAATAAATGCTGTTCTTGTGATTGTTTTATTCATCAAATAATTAATTTTTGCAAGAAATATATTCAGTACTGTTCAAAAATTTGGAGTGAGTAATATATTTTTAAAGAAATTAATACTTTTATTCAGCAAGGATGCATTACATTTATTCAAAGAGAAAACAGATATTTGAAATTGTAATGATATTTCACAATATTTGCTGAATTTTTTTTTTTTATCAAATAAATGCAGACCCTAGGAACATAAGAGACGTCTTTCAAAAACATTAAATAATCTTGCAGAGCCAAAACATTTGAACAATAATTTAAATCTTAAAAATGTAAGTATATTTTAGTAATGACTGATCATTTTATACTCTTAACAGTGTGAAATGTTACTTATATATTTCCTTTCTGCTGCAAGGAGTTGCAATATAGAACAATCAGTGACTAAAACACTTAGTCAGCATGCCTTTCCCAATAAAAAAATAACACTCACTGATCTGCTGCTGGCTGATTGTCTGCCTCCAGAAGTTGGTGTTCATCATCCTTGGTGAATAGAGACGAAACGTTTTTCCAACCTTTAGCTCCAGCTCCCTGCATCTGAGCAATAAACACAATGACTCAGACCAACAAGCATCAGTATGTCTAAAAGTTAAACTGAAATTTCAAGCACTTTCAGCAGTGGCCTGTATGACATTTTATAATTGATTAAAAAAAAACTGTATTTTGCAACTGTAAAAAACTGTAATCCAACATTTGTGGATATATTTACTACCCCTGTATACAAGCACACTTTTACAGTTTGCCATAGTTTTTTTTTATTTTATTTTTTTTCAAAGCTAACAGAAACTACATTTCATTTAATAAAATAGTTATTAATAATATTTGTTTTGCAGGTTTACTCTCTTGGCCAGCTGCGTCATTGCACTGGGTCCTTCATCAGACTGGATAGGCGTAATATCTTCAGCAGCATCAGTGACCTTCACAGACAAACATTCATCAAAGAGAAAGTTATAATGATAAGTGAGAGGGAAAAATAAATAGTAGGTAAAATGAGTTACAGAAGGAGAAATTGTATTACAATATTTGTACACTGAAAAATTCAAAAGTTAAAAAAAGTTTTACCACCACTAAATCTAAAACACATTGATTTGTACCTATTTTTTTTAAATGTTAAATCAGGTAAACAAAATAGCTCTTTAAGGTAATAAATGCAGGTTTTTAGCTCTTTTTGCAGATATGTAGCCTACATGAATGTGATGAAAATGAATATTTTGTCTCCCTCATGTGGTTTGTAGTGAAACTACATCAAGGTCGTTTTAAGACGAGTGTGAATGGTGTGAAACAGTTTTCAGACAAATACGTTTATACAAATACTATTATCAGAGCAGCATAGTAGGCCTATTTAATTTCTGATAGGCATGAGGCTGTGAGGGACTGAAGTACAGCACATTCAATGAACTGTAGTTTAATAACATGCGCTATAACATTAACTGGACAAGACCTCTACAAAGCGATTTTTTCAATGCCATTGCAAAGGCTAGGGGTGTTTACATTGTTGTCGTGTAATTGTAGGCTACCCAAAGTTTATCAATCACAGCCTCGTTTTCATCCACATTAAATGCAATATTGTGTCTAACCTGACTAAGTTCTATAGCCTGTCTAAAACCATCAAACTAGTTCAGCTTGACCAGTGTAAACCTGCCTGGTGGCCAGATTAAGACAAGCAAACCAGTTTAGGCTGGTTCAAAATAATAAACATGTAAATACAAAAATGAACACCATATAATTTGAAATGGTAAAAAAAACACTGTAATGAATTTAGAGCTACTCCAGTCGTGTATTTACTATGAATAAATTGAGCCATGACTGAAAGAAAGGAGTGTGGGGGGGACACGCATGCAGTGTTTATCTTGACAATAGGCTGCAGTAATCTGTTGGCATTGCTGTGTTGTAGCAGGCTGTGGAAACTATGCAAGTTCACTGGTAAGTGAGAGGTCACACAGACAGCCGAGAACTGTGGGGAATCCGCCAACAAGCCCAACACACCCTAGTGTATGCTATCCGTCTCGAATCAATCGCTGGAATGCCATCCTATTCCTATCACCGCTGTAGATCCCGTTACAGGCCTTTGAAAAGTGGGTCAAGGTTTCCCTTGATCAGATACATCAAAGAATATTTAAAATATCTGAATGCATCCTGACACTCAGAATTGCATTCATTAGGTTTTTAAAAACACAAGCTCTAGCCAATTAACATACTTGCACTGGAACAAAAGAAAAAGTGTCCCTTAGTCCCTTGTCACCCCGGGCAAAAATGTGAACTTTAAAGGTTCAGATGAGAATCCTACTAATGATATGGCACTCAATGCACTTAAAATCTTAGATTCAAACATTTTGTGATATTAATTCTAAAAATAAAGGTTCTGAAAGGGTGTTTTTGCAGTGATGCCATCGAAGAACCATTTTTGTTCCCAAAAGAGCCATTTTGAAGAACATTTAAAAAATCTAAAGAACCTTTTTTGAATATAAAAAAAACCTTTTCTGCATTTGAAAGGTTCCATGGATGTTCAGGGTTCTTCAAAGAACCACTGATATAAAGAACCTTTAAATCTTTTTAAGAATGTAAAGTTAGGAGAAACTCTTAAATACTGATAGCATGCATTCATATTCGTGTGATCAGAGGCCAGATCCTAGACTGATATACTGGTCAGGCAGAATAAATTTTATTGCATATTAATTAAAATTGTATTATGTAATACCGCCATTTTATCCAACGCCAGAAACCCTGCCTTTCTAGAAATTGAGATCGTCAATTGTCAATGAAAAACTCATATTGGTCTGTGTAAGTATTTGCCATTGTATGCTAGTAGTTGAAATTTAGGATTTAGTTGTTCTTTCCTCATTTAAATGATTGGAGTACTTGCTCTCTCATTGCAAACAGTTATTTAAAGAGTTGCCGAATAAACACACTCAAATATAGGCCTGAATTTAATATTTATGCATGTAAAAATTTCCATCTATTAATAAACTGCATGTGTTTTAAATACACAATAAACATGTTTATATATTTATCATCAATAAATCCAGTTAGATTCAATCTCATACATTAAGTAACTAATTTTAACTAACTGTATATTGCATGTTCCACAACTATTTTAACAACATTCATACTTTTAAACTTTTTTCTTTCTTTTTTTTAAATTTTCATTTAATTTTAACCTTTTTTTTTTTTTACTTTTCTGCTCAACAGATTTATGTAGATTTTTTTTTTTTTAAATATGACTTTAATTAAAACCAAATAGATGCAAATAGTTAATGCTGTGATTTTTTTTAGATATCTTACCCATTTATGTAAGACTGACAAATATGCATCACAATTAGTTCATTAGTTTATGTTAAAACTCTATAATTCAAATGGATGGAAATGTTGTATGCAAACATATCAAATAGATTATTCTTAAATTTAGGCCTCAATATTTTTTCAAATGCATGTTCACCCATATCTGCCCATGTTGACTGTTTAGTGTTGTTCTCAGGTTCAGTGGATTTACCTCTTCCACCGCGTCTTCCTCCATGTCCGGGTTGAGGGTCTTCATGACCTTACTCTTATAGACTTTCCACAGGGGATTCATGACGGATGCCTTCAAAAGATCCTCAGATGTGTGCAAAAATTCATAAAACAGTCCAAGGTATCTCTACGCCACCATCAACAAACTCCCAGCCTTTCTTTAGATCTCAATCTTTAACAATACTCCTGTTCCATCAGTAAGAGACAGTCAGTTTTCAGTGCAAAATGAAAACCAGCTTCTCCTCATTGTCTTTATGCCAACACTTTATATGAAAAGCAAAACTTGGGCTTCTGGTCGAGTCCTTGAATTCAATGTGAAGTAGATGAAAGAGGCAGTTTCAGCAGTGAAACACACATAAACACGCACACACACACACACACACACTGTGACACGGCTCAAAAGCCCAGCATCGGTTACCTGGAAACAGGTGTTGGTTTCCTACTGAATATTTCAAGCAGCTCTGCTAATAGTTGAGCTTCATTGTTGGCTGCTTTAAGAAGAGCAGGCCGTGTAACATTAACCCCGCAGAATCAACATATACAGATGCCATGTTTCAATGGCCAATAAGGTCAAATCTTCATAGTGACAATGTGCTATTTATTATATTATTATTTAAAGTACTCAATAATTGTTTTCTGAAAACACCAAAACAGGTGTGCGGTTTTGTTTCCTAATGCATTTTTTTTTTTTTTTTTGTAATGGCATTTTAAATGATTAATTTATTTCATTAATTGAAATGAAGCTGAAATAAAATGAAATTAGATAGAAAACTAGCAACTAACTGTTATAAATATTTTGAGTTGAAGTTGTTAATTGTAATATATTTAAAAGTAACTGAAATAAAGCTAAATAGAAATATTAAAATATTTGTAGCTGATGAAATTTTCAAAAGCATGCACATAACAAAATTACAAATTAAAGTTAAAATGGAAAAAATATTAAAAAAAGTATTTAAAATATTAATAAATCCCATGATAGTATATAAATAATACTAAAATAACTGATTGTCAATGGTAATCCTTTTTGAATTTTTTATTACTGTAATAAAATTGTTTTATTTTAATCATCATAAATTAAAGGCAGAATACCAAATGATAGCATGATATTTAAATATTAAACAATTTAAATAAATATCTTTGTTTTTTCACTTTACAGTAAAGAGAATTTGAGGTAAATTATGTCTTTGTGACATTATTTTAATGTAAAAAATCCGAATGGTCCAAAAAAATAAAATAAAATAAAATAAAAAATAAATAAATATATATAATAATAATAATAATAATAATATATTTCCTTTATGCAATATATATCTATCTATCTATATAGACTGTCTTAACGTTGTCATAGAAATGCCTTAACATGATCAAATTATTATGAAAAAACATAACTGAGAAAGTCTAAAATTATTACAGCAATAGCAGCAGCGCTGGCAACGAGCAGTGTTTAAAGTTGACTCTGCACCTCTGTGTGTTTTCACTAACCTTTGCTTTCATAATTACTATAGAGGCCTGTGCATGTCAGTCATAGAATCCAGCTAATAGAATGATAATGTTTGTTGTGTAATTTCACCTGACACATTAGTTTCCTGTAGCTTGTTTCTTGTTAACCTGATCTGAAGTTGCCAGCGCAATATATGGAGACAGACATTATTAAAAATGCATGAGGTGTCACTTACCTTTGGAACATCTGTGGTGCTTGCTGAGACCTTTATTCTGGAGGATGATTTAGAGCTTTTTAGTTTACTATTTATAGATGTATAGCCTTTACATTTACTGACATATAACATCAAGATAGGCCTGCAGCTCAAGCCTCATACCATTTCACTGCCATAATGTGACTTCATCATTTTCTTTAAATGCAAGCCAGATTCTTTAAGGTTTGAAACCAGTAGGGTGTAACTTTTGAGCAGCGTGAGTTAGAAACACTGTATTTTAGAAAGACACACCTGGAAGATCTCTCAGTGCTCTTGATGTGCTGCATTGAGTTTCACTGGTTTCCATTATTCAGAGGGTTCTGGCACAGCTATTCATGCCTGGGAACCAAATCCTCGTCCTGTCGCAACCAGATCAACCAATCAGAACAACAGCCCAGAAAAGGCTACAGGCTATGGTGAACATACAATAATCAAATGATCGGCATGCCAACTTTAATTTGCTTGTTGTTACAAACCATTTGACTACTTTAAATGAATAGTTCACCCAAAAAACGAACATTTGCTGAAAAGTTACTCACCCTCAGGCCGTCCAAGATGTAGATCAGTTTGTTTCTTCAGCAAACACCTTCCCTTACTCACCAATAAATCCTCTGCAGTGAATGGGGGCCGTCAGAATGAGAGTCCAAACAATCTTCAGAAGTAATCCACATGACTCCAGTCTGTCAATTAACATCTTGTGAAATGAAAAGCTGCATGTTTGTACAAACAAATCCAAATTACAAGGTTCATAACTTCAATCCCTAATCCATAATATTGTTTCCTCCAGCGTAAAAAGTGGTCTGGTCTGAATCAGGAGAGAAATATATAGATCAAGCACCATTTACAAGCCAAAACAGCTCTAAACAAATATGTGTGTGGATTTTGATGTGAGAGACAACGGGAGATGGACTTTTTCACCAGAGGAAGCGTTATTATGGATTATGGACTTTATGTATTTTAGCCTGAAACAACGTTTACTGATGGACTGGAGTGGTGTGCATTATTGTGATGTTTTTATCGGCTGTTTGGACTCTCATTCTGACAGCACCCATTCACTGCAGAGCATCCATTGATGAGCAAGTGATGCAATGCTACATATCTCCAAATCTGATGAAGAAACAAACTCATCTACATCTTGGATGGCCTGAGGGTGAGTACATTTTCAGCAAATTCTCCTTTTTGAGTGAACTATTCATTTAAATGAATCATTCACCCAAACATGACAATTATGCCATTAAAATTATTTATGGGTTATGTGTGGGTTGTTTGCAGTATAGTACATTTGTGAGCAATCCTTTAACATACAATGAAGTGATTTAGTAAATTTCCCAACTGGGGTGTGTGGAATGTCATTGCCCTACAGTTTGCAGGTGGGGCCCTAGAAACCCATGAGACGGCATGTGTTTACAAAAACATCTCGCTGACAGGATTGAGCATGACTTATAAGCAGAAATAACATGTTTAAAGCTCCGCATACATGAAAGAATTACATCTGACAGATCTGACGTCATCTCCGTTTATGTCACCCGCTAAAACTTTCCAATCTGTTATGGCTTCACCAAGGAGCTAAAGAGAGCGGCACGACTAAAGAAGGCCAATAATAGGGTTTTTGTGACGAAACCTGAAACCTTTTCAAAGAATGTTTTGTAAAGTCAAAATTTCAACTATTAGACTTCAAATCAAAGCTACTGGCACAAATCCTGCCAAGTGTGGTGAATGACAGCATCATGTTTACACACCTATGTGAACTAATAGTAGCACCCACAATGATTCAACTGTTTATTTGGTATCATTTGATTTATTTTATCTTTATTTAAACAAGTAACTTGAGAACATGACTCTTATTTACAATGACGCCCTGGCTGAGAATACTGTGGGAAGTCTTTTTAACTTGACAAATTAATATTCGTGAATAAAACAATGTTTTAGGGGGAAAAAAAGCAATGCTACATGCAAATTATAAATCTTCAATATTTATTTACAATTTTTTTTTTTTTTTTTGGTATAATGAGCAGCTCCCTGGCTAATCTTCATTATTTCAAGTTATTTATATTTTCTTACCCTTCTGGGTAAAATAACAGCGCTACACGCATTTTATCTGACATAAAAAGAAATTTGAATCAATAACGAGAGTCGGATCATAGAAATCACACTGCGCTAGCATTCCTTATTATTTACTTGGTTACACTTTATTTTGATAGTCCACTTTAGACATTCTACTAACTTTAAGTAACTTTGCAACTACATGTTAACTAATTGTCATTAATTTGCAACTACATGTCTACTAACTCTCAGAGTAGACTGTTAGGTTAAGTTTAGGGTTAGTACAGTAAGTTGACATACTTGAAAAGATATTAAGCAGACAGGCTACAAATACTCTAATGACTGCTAGTTGACATGTAGCTTCAAAGTTACTTACTGTTAGTAGAATGTCTAAAGTGGACTATCAAACACGTGATTATGGTTAGTTGCATTATTTAATTTTTTTATAACATTTTTTCCTTGCTGTCTGTGACCCATCAGATAAAGTATAAATATATAGAAAAAATAATTATAAATATTAATAAATCCTATAATAGTATATAAATAATACTAAACTAACTCTGATACTCAATGGTAATCCTTTTTAGATTTTTTATTACTATAATGAAATTGTTTTATTTTAATGACCATAAATTAAAAGCAGTATAACAACTGATATCATGATATATAAAATGTATATTTTCTTTATGATTTCCTTTACTGTATATTTCCTAGAATTATTATACATATTTAGAATTATATCTCACAGATGAACCGCTTTAAATATTGTTTAGAAAAAATAACCATTTTTAAACTTGCTGTGTGTGTGGTGATTATGATTTTTTTTCTTTTCTTTTTTTTAAATGGGGATTTTAAAAGTTAGAGTGACGTGTGAGTCCTACTTCCACTAATTAGTCCAATCCTCATAAGCTCCTTATTGTACACAATTATGATTACATAATTTTCTTCCTTGAATTCAGGATTGTTTTTTTTTTCAGCTATGCACTTTTATTTCCCAGGGTTGATTTTTATTCAAAACAAGTCATACTTTTTTATATGAAGGTCACATTACTGTCCTGAAAACCTTTTACCCTGCCTTTAATATTAGTTTTTGTTTGTTTGTTGTACTATAAAATGCCCTTTATATATAGATTTTATTTTTTTATTCTCATCCTAAACCTAGACTTGCTAGACCAGCATATAAATATTATTACATCTATAACCTTACAAAAAGAGGCAAATTTTTGAAAATGATTCGTCAGTTTTTACACATTTATCACTGTCTCGCAATCATTTACACCAACATCTTGTCCCTAATAATTTTTTTTACTTCAATTATCAGTGAAGAGCTTCACATGTGACTTGTGTACAGAATATTTAATTGTGCATAATTTCTAATCAAGCTGTAAGTTAATTGTCAGATTATACAAAAAGTGTGAAAATTTTATTTATGCGAAAAAAAAAAAAGAAAAAAAAAAGAGAGCCAGTCAATAAAATGAACACAACACTGGCTGCAACAGTGAAGTTGAACTATAGGCAATATCTGAATGACAGTTCCGTAGGGTAAAGCATAATACATCACACTAATTGTTGGTTTTGTCAGTGTATAAATTTATCAATAACAGAAACAAGAAATTAATTACAGGGTTTATAGTGTCAGTCTTCCAGGAGGGCTGGATTTGGATTAACGCCTGTGTAAATTTATAGGGCGAGGCATCGTTTATTAGAAAGACACCCATAACAGACAATTCACTCACCTCAGACACACGGGAAAACTGCTGATTATTCTAGTTACAGCTTTTGTTGAACGCTGTTCGTTAAAGGTACTTTTCTCTCTGTCATTTATAAAAATAGAACCAGCAGATTTGAGATATTTGTGTGCAACGATGAAGAAGATAATACTGTTATTTAAACTATTGCTATTTCTTACTCAGCTTGTGAAAATGGAGCCTTTGCCTGCAGCAAACACACAGTTCTCTCTAAACCTGTTCAAGAAGATCAGTGAAGGAAACAAATCAGGAAATGTGTTCTACTCTCCGATCAGCATCTCCTCGGCTCTGGCCATGGTGTCTCTCGGAGCAAAAGGAAACACAGCGGCGCAGATGTTTAAGGTGATCTCACATTTATGCAGTTTTTATGGCCAGTTGTTTTTCCTTTAATCTATACAAGTCAGAAGTGACATTCAAATGGAGTTCAAATTCAGGAATTTTAATTTAAAGGAATTCTCAATTCCATGGAATGCTGCCACGTTCCTGCTCTGAGAGGTTACTAATGTGGGATTTTTCATGGGATAATGAGCTTTGTGCTTATACAGACAAGACCATAGTGGTCTCATGTTGCAGTTTAACTTGAAAAAAATGGTCATTCTTAGATTTCTGATATGACTAAATGCTCAATCTGTGTCTTTTCAGTTGAATAAATAACAGTAGAGGAGTAAATCAAGATGGTGTTTGATCCACTATTTTAAACTATTTGAGCAATGCATTGACAATAGATGTTGAAGCTATCAGAATAGTGAGGTTGTCTTTATTAATTCTACTAAAAAAAAATGCTGTGTAGGTTTTGGGTTTTAACAATCCTGCCAAGCCTGATGCTGCGACTCCAGCTTCTCAACAACAAGCCCAGAAGCCCCAGATGCCCTGTGGCGTCAAGGGTCAACATGGACCATCAATGACGCAACAAACCCAGAAGTTTGAGATACCTCCCCAACTCAAGGTTTAGTATGAGTATTTACGTGAAACACTAACCTCATGACTTGCAATGACAAGCACAGTATTTGCCAAATTGGTGCATGTAGATTTTGGTCTCACCTAATTAAACTTGATATTTCTGATGCAAACAGAAGTCTCCTGCTCAGCCGGCACCTGGACAAAAGACTGAGGACCAAATTCATTCCAGCTTCAACAAGCTCATGAGTGAACTGAAGAAACCTGGAGCCCCGTATGTGTTGAGTCTCGCCAACCGGCTCTACGGAGAGCAATCCTACCAGTTTGTTGAGGTAAGACTCAAAGCAATTAATTAAAGGTTTGCTTATGTTATTAAAGAATAAGGTTCTGGAAATGATCACTAATTCAATTGATTTGCTATGTTAACAGAAATTCCTTAATGATGCAAAAAGATACTATGAAGCTGGACTGGAGGAAGTGGACTTCAAGAAGAATTCAGTGGCTGCACGTGTCAACATCAACAAATGGGTGGAGAAAAACACTCAAGGTGATGAACAGCAATTATAATTTTAGTCTTAGCTATTTTATGTTTTTGTCAGCACTAGGTATAGCAGAAATGGCAATGTTTGGCTAGATGGGCTCTTGAGTTGAGCTATAAAAAGATCACACCAACCAGTCCAGTTCAAACCAATGCTCAAAGTGGCCAATGTACATTTGTATTTCAGAGAAGATCAAGGACTTGCTTCCACAGGGATCCATCGATGCGATGACGAGACTGGTTCTGGTGAACGCCATCTACTTCAAGGGGAACTGGGAGAAGAAATTCCCAAAGGATGCCACCAGAGATGGACAGTTTAAGCTGAACAAGGTGAGATTTCATGTTCTTATTTTCTTTATAAAATACAGTAATTTAAATTGCTTGTGCAGTAACAGTCATGAAATATGAGGAGTTGTGACGTGTTTCCATTGATGCTCTGCAGAATCAAACTAAACCATTAAAGATGATGCAACAGAAGGCACAGTTTCCTCTGGCCTTAATCCCAGAGATAGACAGTCAGGTTCTGGAGCTGCCGTATGTCGGGAAGAATCTCAGTATGTTGATCATCCTTCCTAACGAGATTCAAGATGAAACCACTGGCCTTCAGAAGGTGAGACAGCAGAGATTATACGCCTTAAAATAAAGGTTCCAAAAGGGGGTTTTCGCTGCGAAGCCATAAAAGAACCATCTTGGGTTCCCCAAAGAACATTTCAGTGAACAGTTCCATTCTTTCTTAGTGTGAAGAATGTTTTAATAATCTAAAGAACCTTTTGTGGAATGAAAAGGTTCCATGGATGTTAAAGGTTCTTCACTGAACCATCAATGCAAATATCCAGAGTGTATATGGTTTGTTGTTTCATTATATGTTAACAGCAAATACATGTGCAGAGTTCTTAGTATTCATGTGGTTTTAAAAATGTCTTATCCAGCTTGAAAAGGCACTGACCTACGAGAAGCTCATGGAGTGGACCAAACCCAGCATGATGCAGAAACAAGAAGTTCGAGTATCTCTGCCCAGATTTAAGATGGAGGAAACCTATGACATGAAGGATCTTCTGATCAGCATGGGAATGGAGGATGTGTTTGATGGGCAGGTGAATCTTTCAGGCATGTCGCCCAACAACGACCTGGTGCTGACGAAGGTGATTCATAAAGCCTTTGTTGAAGTAAACGAGGAAGGAACCGAAGCGGCTGGAGCCACCGGTGCCATCGTCGCCATTCGTTCATTTGCACAGATGTTTATTGCAGACCATCCGTTCCTTTTCTTCATCCGTCATAATCCCTCCAACAGCATTCTGTTTTATGGACGCTTCTGTTCTCCTTGAAGATGGTAATGATGGAGTGATAATTCCAATTGTATTTGTTCCTCTGATAAATAAATTCTATTAAATAATTGGTGAAATTGACTGTATGCATTTACTTTGAAAGCACTGACTCTTGAGTTCTGACACAAAATAGGCAACATAACTAAAAAAAATGGGAGATAGATAGATAGATAGATAGATAGTCCCTAGCAAATAATTACATAAATGGCCACTCTATCAGATTTGATTTCAATTCACTGGCATAGTTATACACAATACATAATTTTTAGCCTACATGACTATAACATAATATTATTATATCATATTACAACACATGAAAAAGGCATTTTGTGATGCATGTATCCACAATTCATGAGTTTTTCACAGTGACACCTACTTTCAACTGCCTTCAGGTAATCTATTATTTGGTTTTACACACATTATGCTTAAGATTGACTAATTATGAGTAATGCAGTTATTCATCTTTCTTTAGTTTAGGTTTGTTTCTCCATACTTTTATTAGATATTTTTATTTTTTATTTTTTTATGATAAACAAAGAGTAAGAGCAAAGAGCAATCAATTTAAGTTTGATGGTGTTCCAAGAAGATACATATATATCAATGAATAATAGAAACATTATTTTTTAATTATAACAGGAGAATTTTAAGATTCCGTATACAAGAAGGCTGGACTTGGATTAAAGGCTAGTCTTTATAGGGCGAGGCATCATTTATTAGACTGACACCCATAACTGGTGATTCATTTATCTCAAGATACTTCAACATTTCTGCTGATTATTCTAGGTAATGCTTTTACTGAACTCTGTTAAAGATACTTTTTTGCATGTAATTTAGAGTTAACAGAACTAACAGCTTGTCTTAAGAATGAAGATCTGCTGTTATTTAAACAAGATCTATTTCTTGCTCAGCTTGTGAAAATGGAGCACTTGTCCGGAGCAAACACACGATTCTCTCTCAATCTGTTCAAGAAGATCGGTGGAGGAAACGCCTCAAAAAATGTGTTCTACTCTCCGATCAGCATCTCCTCGGCTCTGGCCATGGTGTTGCTCGGAGCAAAAGGAAATACAGCAGCGCAGATGTTTAAGGTAATCTCACATTTATTTAGTTTTTTTTATAGCTAGTTGTTCAGAATTCAAAACTTATATATATTACAACGCTGTGTAGGTCTTGAGCTTTACCAATCCTCCCAAACCTGGCGCTGCGACTCCAGCTCCTAATGTTTCAGCCGACCAAATTCATTCCAGCTTCAACAAGCTCATGAGTGAACTGAACAAACCAGGAGCCCCGTATGTGTTGGGTCTTGCCAACCGCCTCTTCGGAGAGCAATCATACCAGTTCGTTGAGGTAAGACTCAAAGCAGATAATTAAAGGTTCTGGAACTGTTCTGAACTCTAATCGGCCAGTCCGTGTCAAATTTCATAAACTCCCCCAGCTAAAATGTTTGATTTTGTTCACATTTTTTTCTGAAGACAGACAAACTTAAATAGTACTGAAAGCCAAAAATATGAAATGTCATGGATGAAAATTTACTGAGTAATACACTACTTTGTAAAGGGGGTAATTTGACACCAAATTACCAGGGTGTGTAAATGACTTTATAAATATGGCAGCATCATTATGTTATTTTTACAGAGAGATTGGTAGGTCTATTTGTAAAACCTGTTGACTTCTGTTGCATTATATGCCAATAGTTAGCTCCAAAAGGGAAAAAAGGAACTTTGAGGTTTTTCCTTTTTTTGTTTGTTTGTTTTGTTTTTTGAGTCTGCATGCCTGTAACTCAAGAAGTATTAAAGATATTGCAATATCCTTTTAGATTTTGGTTCTTAACACATTTTTCTTTTAGTATCCAAAGAGAATATGACTCCAAGTCTTAGGTGAAAATTTTGCATAAAAGTTTCAATAAATACACTTCCATGGCATTTAATATTTTGCCATTATCCTTCATCTATTTCATTCACCAGAAAAAAAAAGAAAAAAGAAAAAAAGATCTAATTCAAAAATTTGTTTTGCTGTGAACCTCTGCTTGAGTTGACACTGAATAACCCTAATTTCATTTGCACCTCAGTTAATTTGCTCTGTTGCAGAAATTCCTGAATGATGCAAAAAGATACTATGAAGCCAAACTGGAGAAAGCAGACGTCAAGATGAAATCAGAGGCTGCACGTGTTGACATCAACAAATGGGTGGAGAGAAAAACACAAGGTGAAAACCAGAATGAACTTAAGTTACACTACACTCTTACAAATAAAAGTTATTTAATGTTTTTTTTTTGTTGCTTTTTTGCAGTCCAATGCTTGGCTTCATATGGTTCTTGAATTGAGATTTATAGTTATTTAAAAGCTAAGTACACTTTTATTTCAGGAAAGATCAAGGACTTGCTTCCACAGGGATCCATCGATGCGATGACGAAATTGGTTTTGGTGAACGCCATCTACTTCAAGGGGAACTGGGAGAAGAAATTCTCAAAGGAAGCCACCAGAGATGGACAGTTTAAGCTGAACAAGGTGAGATTTCATGCTCTTCTTGTTTCCTTTATTTTAAGTTGTTTATGTAGCAACGGTCATAAAATGAGTTTCAACATGTTTCCATTATGCTTGACAGATTCAAACTAAACCAGTGAAGATGATGAATCAGAAGGCAAAGTTTCCTCTGGCCTTAATCCCAGAGATGGACAGTCAGGTTCTGGAGCTGCCGTATGTTGGGAAGAATCTCAGTATGTTGATCATCCTTCCCGATGAGACTGAAGATGAAATCAATGGCCTTCAGAAGGTGAGACAGCAGAGATTATACTCCTAAAAATAAAGCTCCCAAAATGGGGTGATGCCATAAAAGAACCATTTTGGGTTCCCCTACTAGAGACCTTTCAGTGAACAGTTCTTAAAAGAACCATTCTTTCTTAGTGCAAAGAATTTTAAATTTAAAAAATCTAAAGAACCTTTTTCCACTGTACCTTTTATTGAACCTTTTGTGGAATGGATTGTTTCTATGGATGTTAAGCGTTTTTCATGGAACCATCAATGCCAATAAGGAACCTTGAATTTTAAGAGCGTTGTTTAAAACATATTCACACCGTTTTTTGTCTTATCCAGCTTGAGAAGGCACTGACCTACGAGAAGCTCATGGAGTGGACGAGACCTGAAGTCATGCGTCAACAAGAAGTTCAAGTATCTCTGCCCAGATTTAAGATGGAGGAAACCTATGACATGAAGAGTCTTCTGATCAGCATGGGAATGGAGGATGTGTTTGATGGGCAGAAGGTGAATCTTTCAGGCATGTCGCCCAACAAAGACCTGGTGCTGACGAAGGTGATTCATAAAGCCTTTGTTGAAGTAAACGAGGAAGGAACCGAAGCGGCTGCAGCCACCGGTGCCATCGTTGCTAATCGTTCATTTGCACAGATGTTTATTGCAGACCATCCGTTCCTTTTCTTCATCCGTCATAATCCCTCCAACAGCATTCTGTTTTATGGACGCTTCTGTTCTCCTTGAAGATGGTAATGATGGAGTGATAATTCTAATTGTACGTGTTCCTCTGATAAATAAAGTATATTAAATAACTGAAAATAAATAATTAATATTGTCTGTATGCATTTACTTTAACATCACTAACTAAAAACAACAGAATTAAAAACAAGATAGATTGAAAGCACTGACTCTGTTGCCTATTTTGTTCTGACACAAAATAGGCAACAGAACTAAAAAAAAATGGGATATAGATAGATATATAGATAGATAGATAGACAGACAGATAGAAACATAGCCGTAGTGAATATAATTACTAGTTTTGCTCACCTCTAAAAAATTTCATTGGCTAGATATTTTTCTTTACAACTGAAATATCAGAACAAGATTCTTATTTACAACAATAGATTGGCTAAAACTGGTGTTTAAATGTGTGTGTGGGGGGATCATGAATAGTAATTTCTCCAATATGAAAGGCTTTTAAGCTGTTTACACACATATTGAATTTACAGAGCCCCCTTCTGGTGAACAGACGCATACTTATATGCAGAAACTTGGGTTGCATGTCTATTGTGGTAGCTTTGAATGAAAAACAAATAACTAAATAAAGTCTCCAGGAAATAATTACTTTAATGGCCACTGCAGTAGCATCATAAGGTTTGATCTCAATTCACTGGCATAATTATATAAAGTGCATAATTATAAGGCTGCATTTATATTACATAATATAATTATATTACATGTATCCACAACACATGACCTGTTTTAGGCAACCAAACATCTGACAAGCCCACATAGTAAAAACTACATAGATCACAATTGCTACATGAAGTGTTAATAACTGTAACTATAACTAAACGTCATTTAGAAAAGCAGCTTGGGGTGTGTGGCGATGAGGATTATTACCACATTATTATTTCATTTTGTTTTTATTAAATTTTCTAAAAAGTTTCACAGTGACACCTACTTAGAACCTTCATCAGCTAATCTGTTATTGGTTCATACACACATTATTATTAAGAATGACTCAATATGTTTAATAAAATTATGATTTATCTTTCTTGTATTCAGGTTTTGTTTCTTCACGTACACACTCTGATTTGATTTTTGAAATGAAGAATGAATCATTTAAGTAGATAAATTTATCAATTAATATAAAAAAAAAAAAAATTTACAGGAAGGCTGGACTTGGATTAAAAACGAGTTATTTTAAGGTGAGGCATCGTTTATTAGACTGACACCCTTAACTGTCAATTCATTCGGCACTGACACACTGGGAAACTTCTTGATTCCTATTGACTATTCCAGGTAATGCTTTTACTGAACTCTGCTCGGTAAAGATACTTTTCTGAAAGTAATTTAGATGGTATATCTACACAGTAACATAATTTATCAATTAAAACAGATCTAATAGAACTAACAGCTTGTGTTAATGATGCAGAAGATCTGTCCACCTTCAAATCTGCTGTTATTTTAACTATTGCTATATTTCTTGCTCAGCTTGTGAAAATGGAGCACTTGTCTGCAGCAAACACACAGTTCTCTCTAAACCTGTTCAAGAAGATCAGTGAAGGAAACGCCTCAAAAAATGTGTTCTACTCTCCGATCAGCATGTCCTCGGCTCTGGCCATGGTGTCGCTCGGAGCAAAAGAAAACACAGCAGCGCAGATGTTTCAGGTGATCTCACACTTATGCATTTTTATGGTCAGTTGTTCATAATTGGCATCTGTGGTTCCATGGAGAACCATTTACATGGAAACTTTCCATTACACAAAAGGGTCTTTATAGTGGAAAATGTTCTTCAGATTTTTAAAATGCATTTCACACTAAGATAAAAATGGTTATTTTAAGAACTGAAAGGTTCTTTGGGGAACCAAAAAATGCTTACATTGCATCACTGCAAAAAAATTGATGTTGGAGTTATCAAAAGAGTGAAGTTATCTATTTTTAACCACAATAATGCTGTGTAGGTCCTCAGCTTTACCGATCCTCCAACACGCTGCGGGACTCCAGTACCTAATGTTTCAATGGACCACATTCATTCCAGCTTCAACAAGCTCATGAGTGAACTGAACAAACCAGGAGCCCCGTATGTGTTGAGTCTTGCCAACCGTCTCTACGGAGAGCAATCCTACCAGTTTGTTGAGGTAAGACTCAAACCAAATAACTGGTAACTCTAATTTCATTTGTATCTCAGTTGATTTGCTATGTTACAGAAATTCCTCAATGATGCAAAACGATACTATGAAGCCAGACTGGAGAAGGTGGACTTCAAGATTTCTGAGGCTGCACGTGTCAACATCAATAAATGGGTGGAGAAAAAAACGCAAGGTGAAAACCAGCATGAAGATAATTTGAATTTTATATGTAGTCTACATTGCATATGCTTTTCAGCACCTTAACACCTTGGAGGTTCTCCAAAAATATATTTTCAAAGCCATGTTTGGCTTCATGAGTTCTTGAATTGAGCTACATAGCTCTTTGGAAGTTAAGGTTTTGATATACTTTCAGTAGTTTTGTTCACAGTGTAATGCAACATATTAAAAAAATATTGACTTTATATTTGGCCATGAAGTTTACAATTCTATTAGAACAATGTCAGGAGCTTTGTGACAGATCATTAATAGTGTCGCTTTAAATCAATGCTCAAAGTGCAAAATGTCTATTTGAATTTCAGAGAAGATAAAGGACTTGCTTCCACAGGGATCCGTCAGTTCGATGACGAGACTGGTTTTGGTGAACGCCATCTACTTCAAGGGGAACTGGGAGAAGAAATTCTCAAAGGATGCCACCAGAGATGGACAGTTTGAGCTGAACAAGGTGAGATTTCTTGATCTTTTTTGACATTTTCTTAACAGTCATGAAACATGAGGAGTTGTGGCATCTCTCTATTAATCCATTGATGCTTTGCAGACTCAAACTAAACCAGTGAAGATGATGCGACAGAAGTCAAAGTTTCCTCTGGCCTTCATCCCAGAGATAGACAGTCAGGTTCTGGAGCTGCCGTATGTCGGGAAGAATCTCAGTATGTTGATCATCCTTCCTAACGAGATTCAAGATGAAACCACTGGCCTTCAGAAGGTGAGACAGCTGAGTTTATGTGGTGCATTTTTTCATCATTTGGAATTGCTGGTTGCTACATAAACATATAAATCATTGAAGAGTTACTGTCTGCATGAATTGCATTTTTAATATATTTTTGAATGAAATTAACAAGCCTCTCTTATTATCCAGCTTGAAAAGGCACTGACCTATGAGAAGCTCATGGAGTGGACCAAACCCAGCAACATGCTTCAAGAGGAAGTTAAAGTATCTCTGCCCAGATTTAAGATGGAGCAAACCTATGAGATGGTTCAGTTTCTGCGCAGCATGGGAATGGAGGATGTGTTTGATGGGAAGAAGGTGAATCTTTCAGGCATGTCGCCCGACAAAGACCTGGTGGTGTCGGGGGTGTTTCATAAAGCCTTTGTTGAAGTAAACGAGAAAGGAACCGAAGCGGCTGCAGCCACTGGCATTGTCATCTCAACATCCTCAATACCAGTAGACCCCAAAGCCTTTATCGCAGACCATCCGTTCCTTTTCTTCATCCGTCATAATCCCTCCAACAGCATTCTGTTTTGTGGACGCTTCTGTTCTCCTTGAAGATGGTAATGATGGAGTGATAATATGAAGTGTTTGCATTTCTCTGATAAATAAAGGCTCTAACAAATAATGGAGTGAAATTTTTTTCTATGCATTTACCTTCACAGCACTGATTCTGACACAGAGTTCTGATACAAAACAGACTACATGGGCACAAATACATCAAAATGTATTTAAAATAAAAAATACTGTGTGAGAAAATGGATTTAAATGCAAATACACTATTTTGTATTTTGAAAATACATACTTTATCACTCTGACATGTCAATAACTCCTGCCCACTAAAAGCTCCACAAATATATTTGCATACCACAATAATATATAAATGATATAGAGAAAGTTCAATCGATTTACACTTCATATCATCGCCAACATATTGTCATATCGCTATAGCAAGCAGTAATTATAACGGCTCCTGAATTCTTCTCCGTGACCAGAAAAAACACGCTTCAACTGATGCCTTCTATGCTTTCAATTTTTAATTTCTTCCTCTCAAACGTCAGGACAGTAAACGTCAAAAGGACACCATGAAAAAACTGAAAATAAATAAAATTACAATCAAGTTTGTGATAATTTGTGAATTCTCCATGACGTAGTTCGATTAATCCTAAAATGTATTAAACTTACATCAGTACACACTGTACCTTAAATTAAAAACAAATGATAAACAAGATAACAAACATACCGTGTGCTTTCCAATCAGGATTCAGGAGACATTAGGAGACATATTCCGAACAAAAACACTCTTCTCAATCTTACACCTCTCAACATGCGTGCAAGTCTTTTCTGAGATCACGCTGCTTGTAAGAAATCACGTGACCGGTAAGTCTAATGTAAGTCTCATTTTCTCCTGCAGGTTTCACTATTGGCAACTATAATGCAGATAAAATATACAATACCCAAACTAGTATTCAATTATTACACAACATTTATAATAAACAAAAAAAACTTTTAAGTGACCAAAATATTCAGCAAGAAAACTTTATCTGCGACAGCTACAGTAATGCTTAAAGCTTAATGAACACATTTGACTAGCTAGTTGATAAAACCAAAATCTGACCCCAAAAAATACTACTACTATAATTTTTATACCCAAGTTTCTGAGTTGTGCAGGCCATAAACTTTAAACATGGTGGAGGGGAAAACAGTTGCCGCTGGGACAGGTACACTGAAAAAAGTAACTTAAATTTACTTAATTTTTATTTTGCGAGTTTTTGCACGCATATTTTTTTAAGTAAAATTTAAATAAGGAATTAAGTAAAATCTACTTAACTAAGTTATCTAAAATTAGTAAAGGAAATAAGCAAATTTAACGTGGCCAGGTTGTCACGGTGCACACAGCAGGATGGAACGAGGAACACGCAGACGAGGATAAACTCAAATTAACAGTCTTTAATGTTGACATCAGGGCAGGGCAGGGCAGGGCAGGGCAGGGCAGGGCAGGGCAGGGCAGGGCAGGGCAAGGCAAGGCAAGGCAAGGCAAGGCAAGGCAAGGCAAGGCAAGGCAAGGCAAGGCAAGGCAAGGCAAGGCAAGGCAAGGCAAGGCAAGGCTGACACACACAGACAGGAACACCGGGGAGTAACGAGTAGACCAGACAACACGAAACACCTACAGAGTCCCTAAAAATAATAATAATAGCCTAATAAAATACAGACTTTTGCATGCACACGACAAACCTTTTCGTGCCTTTGAGAAACTATTCAAATGCGCATGGGAATGTTTTGCATGCTTCTAGTTTTATATGACCTCCTTTGTGCGTCATAGCCATCTTACTATGAATAAAACAAGAGCATGGATGCACATGAATAAAGAGATCCTTATGGTGATACCTCTAATATCAAGGCCTAATGTCCAATTTAACACATCCTCTGTGGTGGCGGAGAAACCATGACACGAAAAGGGCTGATGGCATATTACAGCTGTGTGCATTGTCCTATTTGCCAAGTTCAAGGGTCTATAAAAAAGACTGGTACTGTAAAAAGGTGATCAAAATTTGGCTTTTGTTAGGGAAGTATGTCATATTTCAAGGCCTTAGGTCTCTTTAATGCGTACTCTGTGGCGGCCAAGAAACCACACCACAAAATGTGCTGATGGCACAATAGGTGGCTCAGTGTGCATTGTCCTATATGCTAAGTTTAATGGTTTCTCATGTGCACATAAAAGTCTGTATATAGCTATAGGAATTGCTATAGAAAGCATGAGAAGCATGCTTAGGACTGTGCATGCACATCTCATCTAGCCTGAAAAAATAAGCTTTTTTCCATGCTATTTGAGCATAAGAAACAACATTAATGAGACCGTTGTCAGATTTCATTGGTGATTTCAAATATGACATTTAATCGTAAGCTTGGTGAACAGTTTTGGAGAACATGATGTTTTCCCATTCAAACACACATGTTGTACTTGCATGCCTGAAATGAAATGTTTTGAAATGTCTTTTGGCACAGCAAAGAAACAGTTGCAGTAAAAGGATATGTTTTTTCTTGTGTGAAAGAGGCAGGTGTGGCTCGCAAGCCATTGGTTCCCAACTGCTGAGCTAATCTGTTATTGGGTTGCACAGACACCAGGATTAAGAATGATAAATTTTGTATGATATAATTTAGATTTATCGTTCTTTCGTTTATTTGACTTCTATGATAGGAGTGAAATGAAGAATGAATCATTCAGTTTATGTCTGATGGTGTTCCAAGTGGATAAATATAACAATATCTAATAGAAACATTCATTTATATTTTAGGCTGGACTTGGATAAATAGATTAGGGTGAGGCTTCGTTTATTAGAAAGACACCCATAACGATTGATTCATTCGCCTCAGACACGCTGAGAAACCTCACCATTTCTCCACATCATTTCCAGGTAATGCTTTTGCTGAAGACGTACTTTTATGCAGTTTAGATGGTATCCTGCACAGTATAATTTATTGCTATTATTTAAACTACTGATATTTCTTGCACAGCTTGAAAAAAATGGAGCGTTTGTCTTCAGCAAACACACAGTTCTCTCTAAACCTGTTCAAGAAGATCGGTGGAGGAAATGCATCAGGAAATGTGTTCTACTCTCCGATCAGCATCTCCTCGGCTCTGGCCATGGTGTCGCTCGGAGCAAAAGGAAACACAGCGGCGCAGATGTTTAAGGTAATCTCACACATATATATTTTTATGGCCAGTTGTTCAGAATTGAAAATGCATTATATACAACAATGCTTTGTAGGTTTTGGGCTTTAACAACCCTGCCAAGCCTGATGCTGCGACTCCGGCTCCTCATCAACAAGCCCAGAAGCCCCAGATGCCCTGCGGCGTCAAGGGTCAACATGAACCATCAACGACGCAACAAACCCAGAAGTTTGAGATACCTCCCCAACTCAAGGTTGAGAATAAGTATTTACACGATTGCAAAGACTTTTTGGTGCATATAGTGGTGCATATAGCCTTGGGGATTAATTTTGACATTGTTAATGCAAACAGAAATGTCCTACTCAAGCAGTACAAACTGAGGACCAAATTCATTCCAGTTTCAATAAACTCACGAGCGAACTGAACAAACCAGGAGTCCCGTATGTGTTGAGCCTCGCCAACCGCCTCTACGGAGACCAATCCTACCAGTTTGTGGAGGTAAGACTCAAAGCAAATAATTCAAGGTTCTGGAAATGCTCTCTAATTCAATCGGTTTGCTATGTTAACAGAAATTCCTCAATGATGCAAAAAGATACTATGAAGCCGGACTGGAGAAGGTGGACTTCAAGAAGAAATCAGAGGCTGCACGTGTCGACATCAACAAATGGGTGGAGAAAAAAACACAAGGTGAAAACCAACATGAACTTGATTTGAATTTAAAAGTTACTCTACAAATAAAAATTTGCTGTACTTCAAGTTCAGCAGAATGACTTTCCAAGGGCCGTGTTCGGCTTGATAGGGTTCTTGAGTTGAGCTACCTATCTAACAAACATTTTGCTAACATTCCCTTAAAATGTTATTTAAGAATGTTCCAAACATCCAGTTTTTTAAATTGTTCAAAACATTTTTAAAAACAAGTTAAGGGAACATTCCATTTGATCATTTTGTATCAAGTGTCTCAGAACATTCTGTAACATTTTAGAAACATTAGACAAATGTCCAACTAATGAATGATGAATAGTTTTATGTTAACATTTTGAAAACATTACTAAAGACCATATAACTTTGAACAAATGTTCTATTAACATTTGTTCATAACTTTGTGAGAACCTTGCCAGAACATTCCCTGTTAGCTCTGAAATACTTTCAGTGATTTTGTTAGTAGGATTACATTAATCAACATTTTTGGCCATTAAGTTTACATTTCTGTAAGAATTTAGTCATGAGCTTTGAGACAGATGCTTTAATAGTATTTTTGGTGATTCATTTGTGTTCTTCATATATGTTCAAACCAATGCCTAAAGTGGAAAATGTCCATTTCAATTTCAGAGAAGATCAAGGACTTGCTTCCACAGGGATCCATCGATGCGATGACGAAACTGGTTTTGGTGAACGCCATCTACTTCAAGGGGAACTGGGAGAAGAAATTCCCAAAGGAAGCCACCAGAGATGGACAGTTTAAGCTGAACAAGGTGAGATTTCTTGCTCTTTTTTTTAAAATATTTTCAAGTCACAAAATATGAGGATATGTGACATGTTTCTATTGATCTATTGATGCTTTGCAGACTCAAACTAAACCAGTGAAGATGATGACTCAGGAATCAAAGTTTCCTTTGGGCTTCATCCCAGAGATAAACAGTCAGGTTCTGGAGCTGCCGTATGTCGGGAAGAATCTCAGTATGTTGATCATCCTTCCTAACGTGATTCAAGACGAAGCCACAGGCCTTCAGAAGGTGAGACAGCACAGGTTCTGCTAAATATGCTGTTTTCATTATGTAGAATTGTGTAACCTTATAAATCCCACATCAAATTTGGTATGCAAATTGCTAAGGCATCTAAATGATCGACATGACCAAACCTTTGCTTAAAAAAACTGTTGCACACAAACTACCACATGCCTTCTGTTGTCAGACTGATAATATATATTTAACAAAATATAAAAGGTCTTTTAGTATAATTTTACAGATGTCCACCTTTAGCACATGGCATGTGTCTTTTTGCTGTGAAATATTTATTTATCTACACTTACTGAAGCAACTACGTATACTATCATTTTTTTTAAATATAATCTTCATATGTGAGTATAAGCATTTAAATATCATATTAAGACATTACATTACAAGCTATCAGAAATAATTTAATCTTTTTGGCCATTATAAACATTAGCAAATGCAGCAAAATGCATATTTTTGCTCATTTAGGGCAAAAAAATATAAGGAAACAATCAGTTTTTCCCTTCCTACTATATGAGCCGTAAAAACCTGAAGTGTCAAATATGATACTCATTTAAAAAAATAAATTAAATTAAATTAAAAGTTTTTGTCTAAACATTCAATAAACTGTTGAAAATTTTCAAAGAATTCAATTTTTCTTACTATTATTTCTGAATTTGCATGGTTAGTGCTGGATAAACATATAAGTTATTGAAGAGTTGTATTCAAGTTACTATTTGCATGACGTTTGTATAATTCTATTGCATGTTGTATTCTTGAAACGGTTTATCTGATCCCAAAAATTATTACATCATTGATGCTGTACAAACAGACCTCATTTCATATTAACGTCACGTGACCATAACATGACTCTCTTATTATCCAGCTTGAAAAGGCACTGACCTACGAGAAGCTCATGGAGTGGACCAAACCCAGCATGATGAGTCAACAAGAAGTTGAAGTATCTCTGCCCAGATTTAAGATGGAGGAAACCTATGACATGAAGAGTCTTCTGATCAGCATGGGAATGGAGGATGTGTTTGATGGGAAGAAGGTGAATCTTTCAGGCATGTCGCCCAACAATGATCTGGTGGTCTCGAAGGTGATTCATAAAGCCTTTGTTGAAGTAAACGAGGAAGGAACCGAAGCGGCTGGAGCCACTGGCATTGTCATCTCAACAATGTCAATGCCATTACCCCCCAAAACCTTCATTGCAGACCATCCGTTCCTTTTCTTCATCCGCCATAATGCCTCCAACAGCATTTTGTTTTATGGACGCTTCTGTTCTCCTTGAAGATTGTAAAGATGCAGTGATCATTCTAATTGTACGTGTTCCTCTGCTAAATAAAGGCTCTATTAAACAACTGAGAAATCATTGAGTACTTTAATAGCACTTGTATAGTTCTTATACAAAACAGGCTACAGAATGGGAAAATATCCAATATCCATAATCTGTTCAACATTTTTATGCTATTAATAGTTTACTTTATATAAGGAAAATTATCTAAAACTCCATAACCATTTTGGTTATATACTGAATTTATTGATATTGATGGTTTAGAGCCACCCTTGCATGTCTCTTGTGGTAGAGATGAAGAAAAAATAAAGCCTTTAATAAAAAAATATCTTATTTCTTAAGCCTCTTGACTTAAATGTCACTGTAATTGCATCTCAATTAATTGACGTAATTATATACAGTAATGGGATATATTTATGATTATATCACATGAAAAAGGTGTTTCATGAGACATGCGACCTTTTTTATAAAACTAAAAATCTGACATGCCCACATAGTCAAAACTACACAGATCACGATCACTAGATGAAGTGTTAATAACTGTAACTGTCGTTTAGAAAAGCAGTTGTACTTGGGGTTTGTGTTTATGAGGTTTATTATTATTTTATTTAGTTTTTTATATTATCTAAAAAGTTCCGCAGAGATGCCTACTTCCAGTTCCAGCCCTCATCAGCTGATCCGTTATTGACTTGTCCAGACATTATCATTAAACATGACTCATTATAATTAATACAATTATGATTCATATTTCTTGTATTCAGCTTTTGTTTCTTCACCTACACACTCCTTATTTACTGTAAACAAAAAGTGAAATGAAGAATTAATCACTCAATTTAAGTACATTAATTAATATTGCAAACTATAATTTGTATATTACAGGAAAGCTGGACTTGGATTAAGTGCAATAGTGGTTTTAGGGCGAGGCATCATTTATTAGACCGACATCCGTAGCTGTCAGTTCATTCGACACAGACACACCGAGAAACTTCATAATTTCTGCTGATTATTCCAGGTAATGCTTTTCCTGAACTCTGTTAAATGTAGTTTTCTATATCTGGTATATCTACATCAATTAAAAAAGATCTAATAGAACTAACAGCTTGTTTTAATGATGAAGAAGATCTGTTATTTAAACATTTAACTTCTTTTTCTTGCTCAGCTTGTGAAAATGGAGCGCTTGTCTGCAGCAAACACACGATTCTCTCTCAACCTGTTCAAGAAGATCAGTGAAGGAAACGCCTCAAAAAATGTGTTCTACTCTCCGATCAGCATGTCCTCGGCTCTGGCCATGGTGTTGCTCGGAGCAAAAGGAAACACAGCGGCGCAGATGTTTAAGGTGATCTCACATTCATGACTTAAGCACTTTTTATGGCCAGTTGTTCAGAATATATTTATTTGAGCAGTGCATTCACAATAGGTGTTGAAATTATCAGAATAGTTAAGTTATCTTTATCCATTCTACCTCAACAAATCTGTGTAGGTCTTGAGCTTTACCAATCCTCCCAAACCTGGCGCCGCGACTCCAGCTCCTAATGTTTCAGCCGACCAAATTCATTCCAGCTTCAACAAGCTCATGAGTGAACTGAACAAACCAGGAGTCCCATATGCATTGAGTCTCGCCAACCGGCTCTACGGAGAGCAATCCTACCAGTTTCTTGAGGCAAGACTCTTTATTAAATAATTCAAGGTTTGCTCATGGTATTAAAGGACAAGGTTTAGGAAATATTCACCCTAATTATGTTACAGAAATTCCTTAATGATGCAAAAACATACTATAAAGCCGGACTGGAGAAGGTGGACTTCAAGAAGAATTCAGAGGCTGCACGTGTCAACATCAACAAATGGGTGGAGAAAAACACTCAAGGTGAGAACCAGCATGAACTTTATCTGAATTTTAAAATTATTCTACAAATAATAATTTTATGTATTTTGCTGCATCTCAGGTACAGCAAAATGTTTTTCCAAAGACCATGTTTGGCGTGATATGTTTCTTGAGTTGAGCTATTAAAGAATCTGTCTCAAAGCTCACGACACAGTTCTAATAAAAATATAAATTTAATGGCTAAACAAAAAGTGCATTAAAGTCACTGTTTCATTCACAATGTTTCCATTTGAATTTTAGAGAAGATCAAGGATTTGCTGCAACGGGGTCGCGTCAGTCCAGGAACAAAACTGGTCTTGGTGAACGCCATCTACTTCAAGGGGAACTGGGAGAAGAAATTCCCAAAGGAAGCCACCAGAGATGGACAGTTTAAGCTGAACAAGGTGAGATTTCATGCTCTTTTTTAAAATATTCTTAACAGTCATGAAATATGAGGACTTGTGACATCTTTATTAATCTATTGATGCTTGGCAGACTCAAACTAAACCAGTGAAGATGATGAATCAAAACGCAGAGTTTCCTCTGGCCTTCATCCAAGAGGTGAAAAGTCAGGTTCTGGAGCTACCGTATGTCAAGAACAATCTTAGTATGTTGATCATCCTTCCTGAAGACGAAACCACTGGCCTTCAGAAGGTGAGACAGCAGAGATTTTATAGTGTGATTTTTCATTATTTGGAATTGCTGGTTAATGTGGCATTAAAATATGTGTCTTTGAAGAGTCGGTATGACTGTAAGCATATTAATGTGTGTTTAAATGAAAAACAAATAGGCACACATTAACACAACTCTCTTATTATCCAGCTTGAAAAGGCACTGACCTACGAGAAGCTCATGGAGTGGACCAAACCCAGCAAGATGCAGAAACAGGAAGTTGAAGTATCTCTGCCCAGATTTAAGATGGAGGAAACCTATGACATGAAGAGTCTTCTGATCAGCATGGGAATGGAGGATGTGTTTGATGGGCAGAAGGTGAATCTTTCAGGCATGTCGCCCAACAACGACCTGGTGGTGTCGGGGGTGATTCATAAAGCCTTTGTTGAAGTAAACGAGGAAGGAACCGAAGCAGCTGCGGCTACAGCCACTGACGATTTTAACGCCTCAATGCCAAACCCCTTTATCGCAGACCATCCGTTCCTTTTCTTCATCCGTCATAATCCCTCCAACAGCATTCTGTTCTTTGGACGCTTCTGTTCTCCTTAAAGATGGTAATGATGGAGTGATAATTCTAGTTGCACATGTTCCTCTGATAAATAAAGGCTCTAGTAAATAATTGAGTGTTATTACGTCATACTTTCACAGCACTGATTCTTGAGTTCCACTACAAAACAGGCTACAAAATTGGAAAATATCAATATATTTTTTGATACTTTTCAAAATATTCTTTTTTCAATTTTACTAAAAGGCTCTACATTATAAAAGCTAAATTTACAAATCCCAAACCATTCCTCTACAAATTTGTGTGATGGATTTAAAACATTTACATTTGTGCATTTATGACATTTTTGAAGCAACTTACAAAGGATGCACAAAAGCAATTTTCCAAAAGCCAACAATAATCATAATATACAATAGCAGGTTAATCAGACAATTAGATTAGGAAGCAAGCTAGAGAAGAGGAGAAACGCAGCGAAGAAACAGAAAATATAAACATATGCATCCCAGTTTGTAGATCCATGCTTGACATGTTAGAGAATGTAACTATACTATTAAAATAATTCTGATTAATGAATTAGTAAGCATTAGTGCTCAGTTCTAAGCGGTAGTCACTATTATTAGCTAATCGGTAACTATTTACATTTTTTTCATATCTCCCATAGAAGAACTACTATATACATGTTCCTAATTAGTGTGAATGATGCAAAATGTATAAATAATTCTAAAGTGAAGATTGTTGTAACCCACTAGTATGACTCAAGTATTAACAAATCCTTCAGAAGGCATTACTAATTACTTGGATCAGTATTCTAGTGAATAAGACGATAACTTTCTAGTAATGACTGAAATCATGGTGAGCTTTGACGGTTATATAAGGTTTTGGATAGTAATGACTCAACATCCTTCTAAAGGAATTAATTAGCCTATATGGATCAGTATTCTAAAGTGAAGATCACGGTAACCCAGTAATGACTCAAGTGTTGCTAAATCCATCAGAAGGAATTACTATCCAGAATTACAAAAACCTCAAAAGTCTACAATGACTTCTGTCAGGGAGATATCATGATCTTAATTTTATAATACTGATCCAAAAAATTAGTAATACCTTTATAAGAGTCATTATTATCCAATACTTCATATAACCCTCAATGATTACTTGAGTCATTACTAGAGGGTACCATGACCTTCATTTTAGAAATTAATTTTATATTATGCATTATTTATATGATTTATGAAACTACAGTAGCTAGTTCTTAGTAGTTCTCTGGGAGTAGTTAGGATTAGCTAGTGAACTACCACTTCAACTAAGCACTAATTCATTAATCAGATTTCATATTACTTAATAGTTATAGAGTGCTAATATTGCGTTACTCATTTGTTCCTGTGTACTTATTCATTCATGACAGAACATTATTCTAAAATGTTTTCCAGTTTTTTGGACTAGAAGAACAACGTGCCTTCATTTTTCTCCTATACGGTAGCAAATTAAATTAAACGAAATGTGGAGGATGTTAACTGTGACAAGATGATTGACAGGTCAGTTTAAATAGAATTATGAAGAAGTAGTATGGAACTGTTGCAAGTATACCTTGGGTACACTGATCTTGCATTTAAAGACTGTTATTACACAGAAATCGCATATAATCCTTATTTATAGTGATGTTAAGGCACATTTTATTAAGATATGTGCATTGTGCACAAGTAGTACTCCAAATAAAGTTTCATTATAATTTTTATATCAGTAATATCAAGCGATATGTCAGTAAATATGTTAATAGATCTGCTTCTTTCTTCTTCTCTTGTTCAATGCTGCCCTCACATGCTATTGGAATTAATATGAATACGAGTTTCCTAGTTGGAATTTGTAATTGTCATATTTACTACTGGTAAACTCTGAGATAATTTTAATACCCCAGTTCCAAAGTTGGGAGTGCCATCATCTTTAAAGAGGGGAAAACAATGCGTGGCCTATGCTTTATCACCTTTTTCCTACAAAAGCTAGATCACCTTGTTTTGATGTTAAAGTCATGCAAATATACACGGTAAAAAGTGAAAGTTGACTTAACTTAAAAAAAAATTGAGGAAACCCGTTGCCTTAAAATGATTAAGCACATAATCATTCCAAAAAAAAAAAAGTTAAGTGAACTTGACAATTCAATTAACTTATTTTTTTAATTACCATTTACTTACAAATTTTAAGGCAACGGGTGTCCTCAATTTTTTTTAAGTTAAGTCAACTTATCACTTTTTACAGTGTACATACAGTATATGAATAACCATTTCAAGCATTTTGTATGCTTTATACATAGCAAAATAGCATGTATTTGATTGAAATCCAGAATCGTCAGCAAGCTCATGCCCATCCCTGTATACAGTATAATGTGCTATATTTATATATAATTATATCACATATAAAAAAGGTGTTTCATGAGATATGTATCCACAACACATGACTTGTTTTATGCAACCAAACCAATCTGACATGCCCATGTAGAAAAAAAACTACACAGGGATCACCAGATGAAGTGTTAATAAGTGTAACTAACTAAATGTCATTTAGAAAAGCAGTTGTACTTGGGGTTTGTGGTTATGTGGATTGTTTTTTTATTATGTCATCTAAAAAGTTTCACAGACACGCCTCCTTCCACCCTCATCAGCTGATGCGTTACTGGTTTGTACACACATTATGATTAAGCATGATTAATTATAATTATTACAATTATGATTCATATTTCTTGTATTCAGCTTTTGTTTCCTCACCTACACACTCTTAACTTACTGTAAACAAAGAGTGAAATGAAGAATGAATCACTCAATTTAAGTATACCAATTAATATTAGAAAAAATAATTTGTATTTTACATTAAGAGCTATAGTCGTTTTAGGGCGAGGCATCATTTATTAGACTGACACCCTTAACTGTCAGTTCATTTGACACAGACACACCAAGAAACTTTCTGCTGATTATTCCAGGTAATGCTTTTACTGAACTCTGTTAAAGCTACTTTTCTCTATATGGAACGTAGATGGTATATTTACACAGTAATATGCATTATTGATTAAAACAGATCTAACAGAACTAACAGTTTGTGTTATTGATGAAGAAGATCTGCTGTTATTTAAACTATTGCTTTTTCTTGCTCAGCTTGTGAAAATGGAGCACTTGTCCGGAGCAAACACACGATTCTCTCTAAACCTGTTCAAGAAGATCGGTGGAGGAAACGCCTCAAAAAATGTGTTCTACTCTCCGATCAGCATCTCCTCGGCTCTGGCCATGGTGTTGCTCGGAGCAAAAGAAAACACAGCAGCGCAGATGTTTAAGGTGATCTCACATTTGTTCAGAATATATATATTCAAATGCTTTTTTTCAAATGCTTGTGTAAATATTTGTATGAACATAAAGAGATTCAACAACTGAGACATAAATGGAACAAAGTTCAAAAACATTTGGTGAACAAAAATGGAATAATGAGTTCTTGAACTGAGCGATGGTTAATATCAAAGTAGCAGGCAGTATGTGGTGTGTCCACCGGCCGCTATAAGTACTACAGTGCATCTCATTTTAATGGACTGCGAAAGATTTGCTAGTACATTTATTTATTTATTTATTTGAGAAGTGCATTCACAACAGGTGTTGGAATTTTCAGAATAGTAATCTTTATCAATTCTACCTCTACAAATCTGTGTAGGTCTTGAGCTTTACCAATCCTCCCAAACCTGGCGCCGCGACTCCAGCTCCTAATGTTTCAGCCGACCAAATTCATTCCAGCTTCAACAAGCTCATGAGTGAACTGAACAAACCAGGAGCTCCGTATGTGTTGGGTCTCGCCAACCGTCTCTACGGAGAGCAATCCTACCAGTTTCTTGAGGTAAGACTCAAAGCAATTCAAGGTTTGCTCATGATATTAAAGGACAAGGTTTAGGAAATATTCACCACAATTATGTTACAGAAATTCCTTAATGATGCAAAAAGATACTATGAAGCCGGACTGGAGGAGGTGGACTTCAAGAAGAAATCAGAGGCTGCACGTGTCAACATCAACAAATGGGTGGAGAAAAAAACACAAGGTGAAAACCAGCATGAACTTATTCTGAATTTTAAACTTACTTTACGAATAATAATGATTTGATGTTTTTGGCTGCATTTTAGGTTCAGCAAAATGTTTTTCAAAGGCCATGTTCGGCTTGATAACTCTGAGTTCAGCTATTAAAGAATCTGTCTCAAAGCTCACGACACAATTCTAATTGAAATGTAAACTTAATCGCTAGATAAAAAGGGCATTTAAAGTCACTGTTTCATTCACAATGTTGCCATTTGAATTTTAGAGAAGATCAAGGACTTGTTGGGACCGCGAAGTGTTATTGAAACAACAAAACTGGTCTTGGTGAACGCCATCTACTTCAAGGGGAACTGGGAGAAGAAATTCCCAAAGGAAGCCACCAGAGATGGACAGTTTAAGCTGAACAAGGTGAGATTTGATGCTCTTTTTTTTAAATATTCTTAACAATCATGAAATACGAGGACTTGGGACATCTTTCTATTAATCTATTGATGCTTGGCAGACTCAAACTAAACCAGTGAAGATGATGCGACAGAAGTCAAAGTTTCCTCTGACCTTCATCCCAGAGATGGACAGTCAGGTTCTGGAGCTGCCGTATGTCGGGAAGAATCTCAGTATGTTGATCATCCTTCCTAACGAGATTCACGATGAAACCACTGGCCTTCAGAAGGTGAGACAGCTGAGATTATATGGTGTGATTTTTCATTATATGGAATTGCTGGTTAATGCTGCATCAATATATAAGTCATTGAAGAGTCTGTATGACTTTATGCATTATTAATGTATTTTTTAAATGAAAAACAAATTGACACACATTAACACAACTCTCTTATTATCCAGCTTGAAAAGGCACTGACCTACGAGAAGCTCATGGAGTGGACCAAACCCAGCAAGATGCAGAAACAAGAAGTTCGAGTATCTCTGCCCAGATTTAAGATGGAGGAAACCTATGACATGAAGAATCTTCTGATCAGCATGGGAATGGAGGATGTGTTTGATGGGCAGAAGGTGAATCTTTCAGGCATGTCGCCCAACAAAGACCTGGTGGTGTCGGGGGTAATTCATAAAGCCTATGTTGAAGTAAATGAGGAAGGAACCGAAGCGGCTGCAGCCACCGCCATCGTCGGTTTAACAACTGCAATGCCAGTAGACCCAAAAACCTTTACTGCAGACCATCCGTTCCTTTTCTTCATCCGTCATAATCCCTCCAACAGCATTCTGTTTTTTGGACGCTTCTGCTCACCTTAAAGATGGTAATGATGGAGTGATAATTCTAATTGCACATGTTCCTCTGATAAACAAAGGATAAATAAAGTGTTTATTTAAACTTTCACAGCACTGATTCTTGAGTTTTACTACAAAACAGGCTACAAAATGGGAAAATATCTATATATTTTTGGAATAATCTTCTTTAAAAAAAATGTTTTCTCAGTTCTATTAATAGGTTCTACTTTATATAAGGGAAATTATTTACAAATCCCAAACCATTTCTCTACAAATTGTGTGATGGATTTAAAACATTTACATTTATGCATTTATGACATTTTTAAAAGCCACCTACAAAAGATGCACAAAAGCAATTCGTCAAAGACAAAAAAAATATTGAACAATATTCAGAATACAATAGCAGGTTAATTAGACGTTAATTAGGAAGCAAAAAATAAATAAATAAAAAGTTGAGCCAACTTATAATTTTAAGGCAACCAGCTTCAGCAGATGTTTGAGTTTGCTGAACTTATTTTTTTGGGGGAGATTCTCAAATTTTTGTTGTATAAACTTAAAACGACAAGTTGAGACAACTCAAATATCTGCTGAAGCTGGTTGCCTTAAAATTTTAAGTTGGCTCAACTTTTTGTTTTTTCATTTTTTACAGTGTATGCTGCATCCCAGTTTGCACACTCTCCATCCTAAACAGTATTTCAGATGAGAATAGTGTGACCCATCTTAAGTATTAAGATCCGTGGTTAAATCTCAAAGTAATTAATTTCATACACTACAGCTGTGTGGGGGTAAATTAAGCTCAATCTGCTATGATGTCACAGTCGTGTTGCATTGTGGTATATGGAGCTGCCTGAAGTGCATATGAGTAGAGTCAAAACTGAGGGGTTGAGGGTCTGTCGATATAAACGTCCCTCATTTATATTGTTAATATTCCAAGGTTCATGAGTGTGTTAAATGGATTGCACCCTCTATTGACTAATATTGACCACAACCCTTTGTGTGTTGGACGAGGATTCAATTAGAACACAAATAAAACTACAAGAACGTGTTGGATATGTGAAACTGACGGTTAAGACCTAGAGCGGTTTAGATAAAAAGGTTTGAGTGATTAATAATATCTAACCCGATTGTTAAAAAAGTAAGTTAAAAAATAAAAAAAATAAAAAAATTCTCATTATTAGCTAATCAGCAACTTTTCCCCCATATTTCCTGTACAACTACTAAGAATATACAGGATCCTAATTAATGTGAATTATGCAAAATAATTCTAAAGTAATGATCATTGTATACCACTAGTAAGGACTCAAGTATTAAGAAATCCTTCAGAAGGCATTACTTTGGATCAGTATTCTAAAGTATAAGGAAGATAACTCCCTAAGATTGACTGTAAATTATTGTAAGCTTTTGAGGTATATGTAAGGTTTTGGATAGTTATGACTCAAGTGCTACTACACCCTTCTGAAGGAATTAGTAATTATTTGGATCAGTATTGTAAATTGAAGATCATGGAAACCCACTAGTAATGACTCAAGTGTTACTATTCTATCCAGAACTTTATAAAAACCTCAAAAGCTTACAATGATCATGCTTTTCACTTCAGAATACTGATCCAAATAATTCCTTTTAAAGGATGTAGTAACACTTGAGTCATTACTACCCAATACCTTATAAAACCCTCAAACTCTTACAACTATTTCAGTCATACTATGAGTTATCATGTAATCAAGTAAGTACTTGATTAGCTAATAGTGAACTACCACATTCGACTAAGCACTATTAGGCCTCCTAATTCATTAATCAGATTCCATATTACTTAATAGTTATAGAGTGCTAAAATTGTGTTACTCATTTGTTCCTGTGTAGTTATTCATTCATGACAGAACATTATTCTAAAGTGTTATACCGAGTTTTTGGTGTGAAACGTGTCTGGCAGAACAATGTGCCTCTTCTTTCCTTTCCAACACAACAAAGAAATTAAATGAAATTAAATGTTAACTGTGACAAGATGATTGACAGGCCAGTTTAAACGGAATTATGACAAATTAAAATACTCTTGTTTTAAGAATATTTTACTTACCCCACTGGCAGATACACTCTTAGAAAAGATGTGTTAAAAATGACACAACTGTGTTAAATTTTAACACATTAATGGGTGAGTTCTGGGACAACGTTTTTTTTGTGTTAATTTTTACTCATTCATTGTGTTGATGGTTTTAACACAGTAAATGTGTCAGAAAGGTTATCACAAAGATGTGTAAACGTGTATAATTTAACACATTATGTGCTGTCCTTCACTACATACATTATGTTAAAAAAAAAACATACATAAAATTCTAAACAAAATGTTCGCATTTGACAAAATGAATGGAAAAATCATTGGTTGTTTAGCTTGTTGTCAAAATATTTATTATGATGAAATATCAACAATTACATAGAACTGCAGAATATATATATATATATATATATATATATATATATATATATATATACATACAATTTTAAGCAGTCAAAAAGGAAATGTCCAACACAGGACAAAAAAGTTATTTTCATCTCATTAGGTAACATGACACATAACCCCACCTTCATAGTCATTTCACTTTTTTCCAAACTTTGCTGGATTGATGTACACTGGTGGCCAAAAGTATTTTGAAAGATGCTCAAAAAATATTTCTTATTAGCAATGTCTGTACTCCATCTTTTCCACAGCATAGGAGTAAAAGTCATTATCAAAATAGCCTTTTAAAAGCCAACACAATGTTTTTGTCCACCTTTGGGAATAAATGAACTTCTCCGAAGACTGGATCCTGCTCAGAACTTTGCCAACATCAGAATGTTCCCTGGTTTGTATGCGTGTCCACAAACACAAATGTACTCAGTCCTTCAGTGGAGATCCCTGGTTCCAACACTATATTAAGACTAGGGATGTTCATTTCGGTTATTTTTCCTAACCGACAACCGACGCTCGTTAACCGATTATTAACCGTTAACCGACAAGATTATTTTAAATTAGAACTAAAATTAAATTAGAAAGAATAAGTGTCTGTGACCCGTTAAAAATACTAACATTTGTTTTCCGGGGATTCATTTTACATGCGCAAAAAGCAGCAAATAACCCTAACCTTTTACAATTCCGATTATCTTCATGACTAAAAGGAGTAGTTGCTTCCACTGTTAGAAGGGGGGAATTAAAAATCAAGTGATTTCTCCAGCGCTGCACACAGTTTAGCATTCTACCTTGACAATGCAGCCTGTTCATTATCATTATAAAGAAACAATCAGTCAAACATATGGAAGAAAAAAAGAAAGAAAGAAAAAACACTGCTCAGTTTAAATATGTAGTAAAATCTGTGCCGATAAGCGTTATCACCGTACCGCCGTGAAGTTATGCAAAACATTTTGTTTTAGGTGGATACTGGAACGCGAGTGAAGTAGTCCTATACATAAAATGTAAATAATATTTTGGCATTCAAATACATCGCGGAAACAGTTGCTTTTGTGTCGAACAAGAGACCCAATATTGGTTTCAGTTTTGTTTTAGCCTTAATTCGTTTTGGTTTGTCGTTTATACAGCTATAGCTTCTTACATTTTTAATTCTTGTTCTTTTCTAAATAGCCTACTGTTAATTGAAAGGGTTTGTCGTGGAGTGAGGGGAACTAAAATAGCATAGCTATGTTTACAGTGTTTATTATAATATTTGTAATTCGCATCGGCCTAGAATGAAATAATAAAATGTGACTTATGTTTTTTTTTTCTCTCTCTCTCTAAAAAACGTTTTTGTTTTTGTTTTATATACGTAGCTTATTTTAACCATGCAGTAAACCTTTTAAAATATCTTGATAAATTACTGAAAAAAATAAATAAGTGACTTTAAACCGTTTAACTGATTGTATTAATCGGTCCCACCAGCTTTTCCCTGGCTCCAGCAGGACAGTGACAATAAGTAGTCAAAATAAGATGCAGCAACAGCAACAATCATAACACATCATACTGAATGATGTTCAATAGGTACCTTCATCACTAGATGGCAATAGAGCTCTTTTTAACCCTTTATGTCCACCACAGTGTATTTTTGTTAGGTTGTGTCTCTCATATACAAGCAGACTCCTTAAAAGTAATTAAACTTCAAATGTGAATATAATTACAGTCAGGGATGAGTTATGAACAGGCTGAGAAAGAATGAGCCATTGCATTTCAATATTATTTGTCTAAAAGTGACATTTAAGTGATAAGGACCCATGTTCATATTCCAGGATGACAAGGTCAAGATTGGCCATGCTCAAATTGTGAAATAGTGATTCAGGGTGCATGAGGAATCATTTTCATGTATTATTTGGTCACCACAGAGTCTTGAGCTTAAAGTCATTGAAGGTCTTTAGTACCTTGTGAATAAAAGATCTCGGCCAAAAATTAATGCAACTCTTGATGGAAATAAATGCTGACACTGCATCTTGATGTTGCATTTCAATCCTAAAATCTTAAGTATTTGCTTGTTTAAATCCAGTGACTTTTTTTTGGTCAGGCAGTGTATTTAATTGGCTACATGTTAGTACAATGTAGTACAGAAACATTTTTTGTTGTTTTTTTAATTAATAACCACAGACAATTGCAAAAACAACTATAAATTCCTTAGTCAAATGTGTTGGAACCACAACCTGAAATATTTTACAGGAACATGATGGTTTTGGTCTGATTTCAGCAGCCCTTGAGGGTGAAATCATGTATTCACAAACCTCAAGCTGTCTCTCCCAGGTTACTCACAATTCGGAGTTATTTTACCTTCTATTTTGAAAGCATGACCGTATGAACATGATGAAACCTGTATATTGCTAAACTTAATGACACAATCTAACAGGAAAATATTCCATATGAACACACATCAAATAATCACATTATTTTAATTTATTTATATAGATTAGCCATAGTTGTATAGGAGTAATATAAATATATATATATATATATATATATATATATATATATATATATATATATTATTAATCAGTAGACATGATTAGAGACAGAGACCTATAACATGTATTATAGGGATTGTTATTTAATTAATCTGCTACTTCTATTAATCATCAAAATTTAGTATGCATAAATGTAAATAAGGGGAAATTAAGCCTTTGTTTTTAAAGAAACAAGTTTAACAATATCAAAAAAACTATTTTAAGTTTAAAAATAAGAACATATTGCATAAAATGTGTTAGTATTTTTAAGCACTTTTTTATTTAACCTTACTTCAAACAATCCTACTCTATGAAAGTGGGACATCTGCATAAAACGTGCTTTTTACAGAACTGAAAATGAATGGAGAAGATACAGCTATTACATCCACAGCAGCAACCTAACTAACAAAACATTACGTTCTAAGAACTGCGATCAAGCCAGCCATGGAGTGAATTTGCGTTTACTTTTCTCCAAAACTGTACAGTAAAATGACTTGAAAACTGATACAGTAATAGTCAGGGTCATTCTGAACAATTATCAATTGAAAGAATGAGCAAGCCTAAAGGAAAGCTTTTTATGAGTGTTTGACAATGGGACATGGTGCAAGTGCTAGAATGCACTTTTATGTTTGGGGTCATTTTGCCTTTAATTTTCTCTAAAACTGTACAATAAAATGACTTGAAAATGAATACAGTACTACTGAGGGTCACTCTGAATGTCACGGTGCACACAGCGTGGAGGAACGAAGACCACAGAGACGAGGATAACTTTCAAAATAACAGTCTTTAATAAACTCAAACAAGGCAAGGCAAGGCTGAGACACACAGGAACACAAGGAACGTAACGAGTAGACCAGACGACACTAACTAAACAGACAGGAACTTATATACACAAGATAATTAACAACACACAGCTGGAACAGAATTAACTAATCAAACTAACAAGGACAGGAGAATACCAAATATGAAAATGAGCTGTTTTGTTCTGCTAAAAATAGCTGGAAGCAGATGACACCGGAAGCCAGACCCATAAAATTTACAAATGGCAGCACCTGCTCTTAAGGGAAAATTTTTTAGATTTTTTTTTTTTGTTTTGTTAGCTTAATGCCATACATGCTTTGATAGAAAAAGGCTTGCACTTACAATACTTCCTTTGTTAGGATGAATTGTCTGAGTTTGATGCTCTGTAATCAACCACAAAGGTTAACAAGAGGGGTGCAACAACATCAAGCAGTGGTGAGCCAGACAAAGACTACCGTGAAGAAGAGGAAGAGAGATGAAGACAGCAAAGTAAGCAACAGAGGACATCCGCAGAGTATTTAAATATAAGGAAATTATGCAAGTGCACGAATGCACTTTGATGTTTGGGGTAATTTTGCCTGTACTTTTCTCAAAAACTATATAGTAAAATGACTTGAAAATGTTTAACAGTCAGGGTCTCTCTGAACAAGGATCAATTGATAGAAAAACCAAACCTATAAAGAAAAGCTTTTTGTGAATGTTTGAAAAGGGGACATGATGCAAGGGGTGATTTTGCTGTACTTTCTCCAAAACTATACAGTAAAATGACTTTACATTTACATTTATGAATTTAGCAGACGCTTTTATCCAAAGCGACTTACAGTGCATTCAGGCTATACATTTTTTTTTTTTATCAGTATGTAACAATACAGTAATAGTCAGGGTCACTTTGAACAAATATCAATTGAAAACTCAATCGAGTGAACCTAAAAAGGAAAGCTTTTTATGAGTATTTGAAAATGGGACATGATGTATATATACTGTTTTGGATATAGATATTGATATTGCATTGTTTCAATGTTATCTTATTTGCTTGTTTTTAGGTTAATGTCATATATGCTTTGATATAAAATCGCTTGCACTTGGAATACTTGCTTTGTTAGGATGAATAATAGCAACAGTTGTGAAAGTTAGATGTCTGAGTTTGACGGTCTATAATCAACCACATCGCTTCCATGTGCAACAACATCAAGCGGAGGTGAGCCAGACGAAGACTACCGTGAAGAAGAGGAAGCAACAGAGAAAGGACATCTGGTCAATTTTTCTTTTATGCCAAAAATCATTAGGATATTAATCACATTGCTTGCAGGTAAATAAAAATATTTCACCTTTTTTTAGTAAGTGTTATTATTATTATTTAAAACAAAGACTATAGAAATGAAAAGACGGTTCTCTCCTATACTTATGAATGGGAGAAACTGCAACACGCAATATGGAGGAATAGTCCCACCTTCTAAATAAAAGAAATTCCAAATTTCCCATAGAAACCTGACTAGACCAGCCAATGCACATGCGCAGTATAAGCACGTTATGACTCTGCATGCGCATTGCCTGGTCTAGCCTGAAAAATAAGCTTTTTAAACGCTATTTGAGCATAAGAAACAACATTCATGGGGCAATTAATTTCAGATTTTTGTTGCTGATTTGACATATGTAATTTAATTGTGAGTTCAGCAAGCAGTTTTTGAGATTAAAAACTGAGCTGCCCAGAGACGTTGCAAATATGGCCGCCAAGTGAAGAGACTTTTCTCAAAAGGAACTAAAAAAAGAGAACTAAAAAAAAGAAAGGGAGTTTGTTTTAAAATGATTTATTTTCATTTTTAAAAAAAATTTATGATTTAATTAATTGTCAGCTTTTCATTAAACTCACAACCCCTCTGCAGTTCCTTAACAAACCCTAGTTTGGGGAAACCTTGATGTAATATAATGTTTAATGCACTTCATGTTGTAAATTACAATGAATGGAACAAGTTTTCTTACTCTTAAATAGCATTTTCTTGTACTATAATGATGTAAAAAATGCAAAATCAATGTGAGAAACGAGTTAAATCAAAAGTAATCTAAAAGTAATCTGATTATATTACCTAAAATGTGTAATGCAACGGATTACGTTACTGACTACAATTTTTGTCATGTAATCTGGAATCAGTAACGGATTACAATTTGTAAGTAATCAACCTGATAACCTATCAAGAAACGCTTCATAGCATCTCCAATACTGCTGTTTAGAGTTTGATTATAGTTTTATTTTCCATTAATTGCTTTGAATTGTAACTAATAAAATAAAAGATTTTACAAACTTCCAAACTTAGCCTCAGACAAGAACAACCACAAGGGAGTTTTCTACGTCATTCCTGAAGGACTCCAACCTGTGGGCAATTGAGTACTTTATGGATGTGTCTGTCCTTACCAAAGACAAAGGCCTTCCAAAGACATTGTAATACATGGTTAAATAACTTACTGAATGATAATTCATTGGTGGGGACGTAACAGCAGACAACAGACATTTAATTGTTTGATCAAAATTATTGCTAGGGACAATTTAGTAGTACTAATTCTACGCCCTTGAAAATCATAAGTCATGTTGAAACTATAGGCCTATAGTTCTCTCCTTAAATATGAAGAAGAGCTCAAACAACAGATTAATGAGTTGCTCCAAATTTCACAAAAAAAATAAAATAAATAAAAATCTGGAATCAGTAACGGATTACAATTTGTAAGTAATCAACCTGATAACCTATCAAGAAACGCTTCATAGCATCTCCAATACTGCTTTCAACATTCCTACACTACGAAAGCAGGATATCCATTAAAAACAAGCACTTTTTGCAGAACTAAAAATGAACAGACTAAATCTATTGCATCCACAGCAACAAACTAACAAAAATATGTTCTAAGAACATTTTGCTAACGTTCCAATTAAGTTATGAAAATGTTATTTCAGAATGTTCATTGAATGCTTAAAACAAACAGTAAGGGAGCATTCCATTTTATATTACTAAATTATATATTTATTTTGCAAACATTATGGGAGTGTTAGGCTACTTTCAAATGTTCTCCCAACATTCTGAAACAACTAGTAACATTGTTTTAAAAAAATGTTAACCGAACATCCAACTAAAACATCTTAGAAAAAAGGTTCCATTTCCCCTTTTAGCTGAGAAGGAAATCTAATGTTTGCCTTTGTTTACGCAGATCGCTGATCTACTGTGAGATGTGGAAACATCCAACCTAACAGTACTTTTCCACCCCTCCCCTCGACTACAGCCGCCCACATTCAGCTCTAACAAACCTTCAGTTTGACAGGAAGGCTGGATTTGGTTTAGAGACTGGTCTTCTTCAGGGCCAGAGAGAAGAGAATTTATGACACAACCTCTTCGCTTCTGCTGAATACTCTAGGTAAAGCTTTTAATTCACTTCTTTGTTCGTTTGAAGTACTTTTATATAGTTTAAGTAACAAATTAATGCATTTCAGACCTTTATGTGACCCTCAAACTACTGTTCTGATGTTAGAAATCTGATGTCACATGAGACAAAACAAAAGCATCCATGTTTCTTTGACAAACGTGATGTTGTTCACATATGACAACTACTTTTTGGTATTATTGTTACTTTATGTATTATGCTGATTATGTATCTCTCTTATTTCTTGCTCAGCTTGTGGAAATGGAGCCTTTGTATGCAGCAAACACACAGTTCTCTCTAAACCTGTTCGAGACGATCAGTGGAGGAAATGCATCAGGAAATGTGTTCTACTCTTCGATCAGCATCTCCTCGGCTCTGGCCATGGTGTCTCTCGGAGCAAAAGAAGGTGATCTCACACAATCTGAATTTCTGCACCTACTTCAACTGAGAGAGAGTGAAGAATGAATAGAGACCGAGGGAAAAGACCAGGAAGTGATGCAAGCCTTTTGCACAAAAGATTTTTAAAGGAACAGCTCACCCAGAAATGAACACTGATTATTATTTACTTGTCCTCACTACACTGTTGCAGCTTGTGCATTATATTCCAAATATACACTATATTTCCAAGCTGCAGTTACATTGTTCAGAACATTGATCTATTACTGAAGAACATCCGTGTAAAATGGTTTCACAAACATGAAATCAATTCTGCTTGTTACTCAGTCTGTGTAATTTGAATACAGACATTATAGCCTACAAAGAAAAGATGACAGATATTTCCACCTTTTTATATTTAATCTAATTTATCTGATATCATCCGTTTCTTGGATTGTCATTTGTAGTGCATTTTAAACTTTCGTATTTAAGAAATGGATTCACAATAGATGTTATCAGAAAAGTAAGATTATCTTTATTAACCCTCATAGTCATATTGACATGGAGAGAATATCCTTTTTACAAAAATGCTAGTTAATATTATCACATCGGACTAAAACGTACTGACTTTGCTCTCACAGGCCAGTTATCGAAGAATAAAGGGCTGAAGGGCTTTATTTTGCATTATCCATTATATGGCTACTTGTCACAAAACTCCCAGTATCCTGTAATTATGGTAATTATAATAGGAATGATAGGCGTGAAGGAATGTGGTGACTGGCCAATCAGAATTGCGTATTCCACAAATTTCATAAATGTTTTGATCATTTTTGCAGTTTTTTTTTTTTTTTATTTCATATCATGCTATATTATTACCAAAATTGGATTCAATATTTTTATCGACTTGTTTTCTTTCAATTAGCACAGGTTTTGTATTTATTTTTGGAACTGACTGATTGTTGTCCTCATTGATCTGATGCACCTCAGTTTTTGAGTTAACATGTCAAAATTATCCACAAATAATGCTTTTTTCACTTTTCGCTTTTAAAAAAAAAAAAACCTGAGGTGCATGAGCTCAGATCAACAAGGCCTACGATCAATCAGTTCCAAAATCAAAACCTGTGCTAATTAAAAGACAAAAAGATTGAATCCAAGATTTGGTGATAATACTGCATAATAAGAGATTTACAAGCAATTTTACAAGGCCAGTCATTTCTGAATACTTCAATGATTTAATTCTACCATAATAATGATGTGCAGGTCCTGGGTTTTACCAGTCCTGCTGAAAAAACTGAGGAGCAAATTCATTCCAGCTTCAACGAGCTCATGAGTGAACTGAAGAAACCAGGAGCTCCGTATGTGTTGAATCTCGCCAACCGTCTCTACGGAGAGCAATCCTACCAGTTTGTTGAGGTAAGACTCGAACCAAATAATTCCAGGTTTGTTCATGGTATTAAAGAATAAGGTTCTGGAAATGCTCTCTAATTCAATCAGTTTGCTCTGTTACAGAAATTCCTTAATGATGCAAAAAGATACTATGAAGCCGGACTGGAGGAGGTGGACTTCTAGATGAAATCAGACCCTGCATGTGTCAACATCAACAAATTGGTGGAGAAAAACACTCAAGGTGAAAACCAGCATTATTGTAACACTACACTCTTACAAACAAATATGTTTAATAAATTAAGGGTTATTTAAGGTTTATTTGGTTTAGGTTGGCTCTTTGGAGGATAAAAATAGTTGTTTGGAACAGTGTTATTTTGTATCTTTGAGATCCTATTATAGTTCTTATTAATATTTTTGAATTAATATATTTTTAAAAATATTTTAATTTTGGTTAAAGTTTTTGTAATTTTGTTGTATTTTTAACAACTAGCTGAAATAAAATGTTTAAGGAATGTTTTATATTTTATTTCAGTTCATTTCATTTTAAGTAATGACCTTTTTGCATGGTTTTGCTTTTAGTTAATGATAATAAAATTAAGCACTAATTAATTAATTAAAACTGATGGTTATTCATTACGTGTGTGTGTGTGTGTGTGTGTGTGTGTGTGTGTGTGTGTTGTGTATATTTATTATGTACATATAAAGACACACACATATAGCATATATTTTGAAAACATTTACATGTATATATTTATATTCATATAATTTACATCATATATAAATATATTTAATATATAAATGTAACATTTTTCTTAAATATATACATGCATGAGTGTGTACTTATATATGCATAATAAATATACACAGTACACACGCATATATTATGTAAACAAATATTTTTATTTTGGATGTGATTAATCAAAGCATATAAATAATCATAAAATGGTCATTAGGAAAACATAGAAAAAATATCTAAACATGCTTTCATTTATTTTCGTTCTCATTCAGCTTGTTTTTGATCAGATTTCTGTTCATCAGCTGTGCTTTGAAAATGTTTTATTGTTTGTTTGTTTGTTTTTTGTTTTTTTGTCACCAATGACAACTTTTATCATAAGGATAGTTATTTAATTAATATGCTACTTCTATTAGCTAAAATGTGGTATACATAAATGTAAATATAGAGGAAATAAGACTTTTTTAAAGAAAAGAAACAAGCTCAACAATACCTAAAAACTATTTTAAGTTTGAAAGATAAGAAAATGTTTACTACTTGTAAACATACTTGTATTTTTATCTTCTTTCTTTATTATTATTATTGTTGTTGTTATCCTAATATACCCCATCTGGGGCCTGTACCATGATGGTAGTTGAACAAATTCAGGGTTACAGCTTTAGGTTCGAGAGAGCTTTGTTGGTACCATGATGCTGATCATCAACTTTCTTTATCAACTCAGGCTCTGATCCTGAGTTTGTGGAGCACGTGCTCATGAATGTGTGACATCACTGGCAAACAGCCAATCACAACACAGAGCAAGTGTGATTCACTTCTCACGAGAAAGCCAGTGAGATTCAAAATTATTTTGCTAAAGGTTAAGAGATTGAAGAATATGAGGAATTTAAATGCATTCATATTGAAGCACTTGCCCATGAAAGACAAATAAAAGAAATTACCTTATATATCAGTGCAGTCACAAGTGAAACTTGTTAAGTTAGTTTATATAGTTGATAATATATAATGACAGAGACTCGAACATGCAAGGTCATTTTTAAAGCGGTATCTATTGATTCTACAGCTTATTCATATTACATATGATCTGTATATATTAATATTCATTAAAAATGGCTTTATAATAATTGTCAAACTGAAATTGCTTGTGTGCAATGGATTGATAATATAAATCATAAAATTATTATATAAATCATATAAAATAACCCAATTATTTTATATGATCAATAAGCAATTATCATTAAAGCCAGAAAATTTTGTTGTTAATTGTTTTGTTTTGTTTTTTGTACCATATAGTGACCTTTAATTTGAAGGAAGAGAAATTGGGCGAGTGACTTTTTTGCATCAAACATGTGTCACTTTGCTCACATCTGATTGGTCCAATGTCGGTTTGAGATCTCTAACCCAGAACATAACCTGCCCTGGAGCAGGTTGGCTGTGGAGTGTAAGTTACTATGGCAATGAACGCAGCTAAAATAAGCCACATTCATGGTACTTAAAACGCAGGATTGGTGCAAACTAAACTGAAAGCTACCCGGCTAGCCAGCTAATCCGGCTTCATGGTACAGGGCCCCTGTACTTGTAATTATTTAAAAATAAATAAATTTAAAATGTTTTAATTATGCATGAACATTCCTACACTTTCAGAGCTGAATATCTGTACAAAATATTTTTACAGAACTTAAAACGAATGGAACAACCCAACTAACAAATTTACATTCTAAGAATGTTTTGCTAACGTTCCGATTAAGTTATGAAAGCGTTATTTCAGAATGTTCTTTGAACGTCCAAAACTATTTTTCTTTTTTCTTTTCATGCAAACAGTAAGCAAACTTTCCACTTTATCTTCGTAAATTATCTATTTAATTTGCAAACATTTTGGGAATGTTACTTCTGAGTGTTCTCCAAACATTCTGAAACAACTAGTAACATTTAAAAATGTTACACAAACACCCAACTAAAACATTTCAGGAAAAAAAAGTTCCATAAATGACATAAATAATATTTTTGAGAACATTATCAAAGACCAAATAGCTTTGAAAGAACACTATTTATCTGAAAGAACCTTGGCTAAATGTTCTGAGAACGTTCCCTGTTAGCTGAGAAGGAAAGCTAATGTTTGTCTTTGCGCAGATCACTGATCTACAGTGAGATGCTGAATCATCCACCCTGACAGCACTTTACCACCCCTCCCCTCGACTACATTCATCTCTAACAAGCCTTTAGTTTGACAGGATGCTGGATTTGGTTTAGAGGCTGGGCATTTATTAAAAGGACACAGAAGAAAATTCATTGACACAGGGACACTTCTGCTGAATACTCTAGGTAACGCTTTTATTTCACTTCTCTTTTTCTTTTGTTTGTTTGTTTGTTTGAAGTATTTTTATTTCATTTATAGTCTGATAGAACTAAGAAGTTAGTTCATTTCAGATCTGTACGTGTGAATGACCCCAGTTTCGATTAACTGATGTCATATGAGACATAAAGCATCCATGTTTCTTTGACAAACGCGATGTTGTTTACATTGGAATGACAACTGAACAATGCTGTGATTGGGATTTCTTTGGAATTATTTTCACACTGTTTAGCTGATAATACATGTCTCCTGGTCTTTCTTGCTCACTTCTCTGTTTGTTTGAAGTACTTTTATATAGTTTATAATCTAATAGAACTAACAAATTAGGACATTTGATATCTCTATGTGTAAATGGTCCAACTACAGACTACTGAAGTACTGTTCTGATGTTAGAAATCTGATGCCACATGAGACATAAAGCTTCCATATTTCTTTGACAAACATGTGATGTTGTTCACATAGGAAATGAAAGGTTGTGTTTGGAATTATTGTTACTTTATGTGTTATGCTGATTATGCATCTCTATTATTTCTTGCTCAGCTTGTGAAAATGGAGCCTTTGTCTGCAGCAAACACACAGTTCTCTCTAAACCTGTTCAAGAAGATCAGTGAAGGAAACAAATCAGGAAATGTGTTCTACTCTCCGATCAGCATCTCCTCGGCTCTGGCCATGGTGTCTCTCGGAGCAAAAGAAAACACAGCGGCGCAGATGTTAAAGGTGATGTCACACAATCTGAAGTACTGCATCTACTTTCTGGCCCCGTCCCAAATCACACCCTGCCGCACACTTTCATGACATAATGCTATTTTGACTGTCGAGTGACGGGAAAGTGAAGAGGGAGAATAAGAGTGGGGTTTTGAAATAATGTACTATTTTTGATTTGGGAATCGGGATCAAAGGAGCTGGATGATATGTTAAAACTGCTAACTCTCTGTGGCATCATCTTCACAAACGTAAAATTACTGATTGTATGCCCAATTTTAGGACTTTTTGTATTGATCTGAAACTATTTTATGAATCTCTCTGCTCATCACTTAATAAGAAAGCTGCTAAAACAACCGTTTTGATGGAAAAAATAATGACTTCGATGTAAGGGTTACCTCCTGATTATTCTTTGAAGTTGACATTACATCATGTGTAATTATTTCTTTTAGATTAGTTTTTTTTAGATGTTTATGTTAAGTTTTTATCTACTTGTTTTTATGTTCATATAACTTTTTATTTATTATTTCGGTTTTGTATTATGGCTGTATATGTATTTTATTGCTTTGTATTAACCTGAGTCATATTGTTCTTTTAAACAATATTTCTGTTGTATGTAACCCCTGTGAGTGTTATGTTATGTTCCTCGTTCCTCCCTGCTGTGTGCACCGTGACAGTGTGTATATATGTATGTGTGTAAATTATTATTTTCAACCCTCATTCTGAACCTCTGTCTGTAAATTATCTGTTTTAAGGGTGAGTACTTTAAGGTTGTTATGATTGGCTAACAGCTCACCATAAAATGAACAATGATTCCTCACCACACATGTGCATTATATTCCAAATGTGCACTATGCTTCTAAGCTGCAGTTATAGATTGATGTTCAGAACATTAATAACTGCAGTATATGTAAGTGGTTTCACAAACAGGAGATTGAAACTGCTTGTAACTAGATCTGTGTAGTTACAGGCATTGCATGATCAGAAAAGATGCCAGATATTTACTTATTTATAGTTAATCAATGGCCTGAGGAATTTATTTGACATCATCCGTTCCTTGAAATGTCATTATTTGAAGTTCATTTCAAATTTGTAAAAATTTAAAATAAAGGGTATTTAACAAATGGATTCACAATAGATGTCGAAGTTATCAGAAAAGCGAGATTATATTTATTAACCCTCACAGTCATTTCCAAAAATACTAATGTTATCACATCAGACTAAAACATACTGACTTTGCTCTCACAGGGTGTAATAACTTATCATAAATGTTCTCATTTTTTTCCCCTCTTTGTGACACTTCCCAGTCAAAAATGTTTGAAAAATTGGTCAGTCAAAAATTGGTTTTATATTTCTCATTATGCTATATGTGACCCTGGACCACAAAACCAGTCTTAAGTGTCAATTTTTGGAATCTGAGGGTGCAAAAAAATCTAAATATTGAGAAAATCGCCTTTAAAGTTGTCCAAATGAAGTTAGTAGCAATGCATATTACTAATCAAAAAGGACATTGTTATACATTTACGGTAAGAAATTTACAAAATATCTTCATGGAACATGATCTTTACCTAATATCCTAATGATTTTTGGCATAATTTTGACCCATACAATGTATTTTTGACTATTGCTACAAATATACCCCAGCGACTTAAGACTGGTTTTGTGGTCCAGGGTCACATATTATTACCGTACGGAGCCCCGCACATGACATGCAGGAAAAAAAATAGTAGGCTAAATCGTGTGCATGATTTACTATTTCGTTCCCTTGATTTATAAATTGTGCACAAGATTTACAAGTCGAGGGAACAAATTAGTAAATCGTGCACACAATTTAAACAATTGTGCATTATAAACAATTAGTTTCAAAAAGAAATAAAAACCCTGTTCTAATTGAAAGAAAAAAAGCCGATAAAAAGATTGAGTCAAAGATTTGGTTATGAGAGATTTACAAGCAATTTTATAAAGCCAGTCATTTCTGCCTGCAAACTCTAAAAGGATTTAATTCTACCATAATAATGCTGTTTAGGTCCTGGGTTTTAACAATCCTGCTCAGCCGGAATCTGGACAAAAAACTGAGGAGCAAATTCATTCCAGCTTCAACAAGCTCATGAGTGAACTGAACAAACCAGGAGCCCCGTATGTGTTGAGTCTCGCCAACCGTCTCTACGGAGAGCAATCCTACCAGTTTGTGGAGGTAAGACTCAAAGCAATTAATTAAAGGTTTGTTCATGGTATTAAAGAATAAGGTTCTGGAAATGTTCTCTAATAAAATCAATTTGCTAGAAATTCCTTAATGATGCAAAAAGATACTATGAAGCCGGACTGGAGGAGGTGGACTTCAAGATGAAATCAGACGCTGCATGTGTCGACATCAACAAATGGGTGGAGAAAAACACTCAAGGTGAAAACCAGCATGAATTTAATCAGAAAAAGTTTTAAAAGTTACTCTACACTATTAAAACAAATATTTAAAAAAAAAAAATGTATTTGTAAAGGTTAAGATTTAGCTGCTTTAGCTTGGCTCTTTAGGGAATAAAAATCTAGAAATGTGAAGTCCTTCTGGGTTGTTTGGAACTGTTTTTTTTTATTTATTTATTTTTATAGCTCTTATAAATATTTTAAATGACCTTTTATTTTTATATTTTTTTTATTTAAATTTTTAACTTTTAGTTTTATTGTGATTTTGGCAACTAGCTGAAACAAAAATATGTTTAAGGGTGTTTTATATTTTATTTTATTTCAGTTAATTTCATTTTATGTAATGTCTTTTTTAATGGTTTTGCTTTTAGTTTAAGTTAATGATAATAATCCTGCTCTACACTCTTAAATGAATGGTTAGAGCTTTAGGTTTTTTTTATTATATGTAGATCTTGAGTTGTTCTATGGCTCCTTTTGAGGATAAAAATTCTTGATGTCTTGTTCCTATACTTGTAGCGCTTTATTTATTTATTTATACTCTATTTTATTATTATTATTATTATTTTAAATAATAAGTGTCTTGAGTTGCTCTATAGCTCTTTGGAGAATGAAAAATTATTGATGTCACACACACATACACACATATATACAGTATATATATATCTTTAGTTTGAGTTTTAGTTCTGCAGTGAATTTAATGTGAATTTGTCTTGCAGGAAAGATCAAGGACTTGCTTCCACAGAGATCCATCGATGAAATGACGAGACTGGTTTTGGTGAACGCCATCTACTTCATTGGGAACTGGGAGGAGAAATTCCCAAAGGAAGACACCAGAGATGGACAGTTTGAGCTGAACAAGGTGAGATTTCATGCTCTCGTTGATTTAACGTAATGAAATGAAATCTGAGGAGTTTTGATGTGTTTGCATGCTTGGCAGACTCAAACTAAACCAGTGAAGATGATGCATCAAACAGAAGAGTTTCCTCTGGCCTTAATCCCAGAGATGGACAGTCAGGTTCTGGAGCTGCCGTATGTTGGGAAGAATCTCAGTATGTTGATCATCCTTCCTAACGAGATTCAAGATGAAACCACTGGCCTTCAGAAGGTGAGACAGCACAGGTTCTGCTCCCAAAAGTGGTATTTTGCAGCAAAGACAAAAAAAATTAATCTTGGGTTCTCTAAAGAACCTTTCAGGGAGCTGTTCTTAAAAGAAACAAGGAAACAAGAAAAAAGAAAACTTGGAATAAAATGATTCCATGGATGTTAAATGTTCTTCACTGAACCATCAATGAAAATATCCAAACTCTCAGAAATAAAGGCACAAAAGCGGTCACTGGGGCGATACTTTTTCAAAAGGTACATGTTTGTACCTAAAAGGTCCATTTTGTTACCTAAAAGATACATATTAGTACTTAAAGTGTACATATTTGAACTTTATAGGTACAAAAGTGTACCTTTTGAAAAGGTACCGCCCCAGTGACAGCTTTTGTACCTTTATTTCTGAGTGTATATAGTTTGTTGTTTCATTATTTGTTAACTGCAAATACATGTGCAGAGTTCTTAGTATTCATGTTGGTTTCATTCATACCATTTTTATTTCTTATCCAGCTTGAAAAGGCACTGACCTACGAGAAGCTCATGGAGTGGACCAAACCCAGCATGATGCAGAAACAAGAAGTTCGAGTATCTCTGCCCAGATTTAAGATGGAGGAAACCTATGACATGAAGGATCTTCTGATCAGCATGGGAATGGAGGATGTTTTTAACAAACAGAAGGTGAATCTTTCAGGCATGTCGCCCAACAACAACCTGGTGGTGACGAAGGTGATTCATAAAGCCTTTGTTGAAGTAAACGAGGAAGGAACCGAAGCGGCTGCAGCCACCAGCATTGAGTCGATTTTAATGTCTCTGAGGTTCTCCCCAGTCTTTAACGCAGACCATCCGTTCCTCTTCTTCATCCGACACAATCCAACCAAGAGCATTCTGTTTTACGGACGCTTCTGTTCTCCGTGAGCGAATCCTGCGCTTTGAGATCCTTACAGCTAGTTTAGTTGGTGATCTGGTTATAATGAGTAGGGAGACTCTGGACAGCTACTTCTAATTTAAATTGTAATAATTAATAGTTAAACAAAAGATTTACATTCTAAGTACAGACATTTTACTCAGCTTGAGAGAAGACTTCACAATGAACATCATAAATGTTATGACTCTTGATGTATTTATGTAATTGAAGATATTAAATGCATTTCAGTTGTCCTGGTCTCACCTATTGTTGATAATTCAGTAGCTGTGGGTTTGCACAGGTCACATTTTTTTTTTTAATGTTCTTTGGATTGTTTGACTACTCAGTAAAGAATATAGCTTAATATAACTGAATTAATTTGTTTCCTTCTAGCTAAATTTCACATGCATGAACAAAAACTTTTCTTCTTTCAAAACTGATCTAGATCAGTGATCCTCAAATCTGGCTCGCGAGATCCACTTTCCTGCAGAGCTTAGCTCCAACCCTGATCAAACTCACTAACCCGTGATTTTCCAATGATCCTGAAGACACTGATTAGCGTGCTCAGGTGTATTTGATTAGGGTTGGAGATAAACTCTGCAGGAAAGTGGATCTCGCGAGCCAGATTTGAGGATCACTGATCTAGATGAATACATGGAAACTATCCAAAGTTCTGTTAATCCTAAAGCAGTAAAACTGCATCTCTATATTCATCCTACTCTCTATATTCATCAAAATCTAGGTTTTAAATACTTTGGCTCCTTATATGTTCTTACTCCACACATGTATTATATGTGTGTCCTTTGAAAGTGCAAAGTTTTACCATGTAATATCAGTGGTATGACCTATTTCAGATGCGGCTGAAATCACAACAGTGGTTACATACACACAATTTTAATTGTTTAATCAAAATTATTGCTTGGGACAATTTAGTCGCTGAATATTGGTAGGGACATGTCATAGCATCCGTACTAAATTCTATGCCCTTGTGATAATGAACAGGCTGTGACTTCAGGTTAGCAATGCTAGAACTGTGTATGCGCATAAGGCACCTACGCTCTGCCCAAATTTAAGATTGACACAGTTTCTGATCAGCATGGGAATAGAAGTTGCCTTTTACCCTCAGAAGGTGAATCTTTCAGGCATGTCATCCAACAAAGAGCTGATTCATAAAGCCTTTGTTGAAGTAAACTAGGAAGGAATTTCAATGAGCAAATACTTAAGATTTAGTATTGAATCATTGTTGCAGTGATTAACATGTTTCTGGAACAATCTTTTAATCCTAAGTTATGCAGTGAGTAGCTTTTCAATTCTAAAAATAACTATATTGAAAGATGTACCCATGTTCATACTCCAGAATGGCAATGTCAAGATTCATCAGGCTCAAATAGTGGTTCAGGGAGCATGAGGATACAAGCCAATCTCAGCAAAAAATTAATGCAACTCTTGATGGAAATAAATGATGTGACACTGCATCTCAACCTTACATTTAAATCGTTTCTTAAGTATTTGCTTATTTAAATCCAGTGACTTTTTTGACCAGGCAGTGTATTCAATTGGCTACATGTTAGTACAATCTAGTATAGAAACTTTTTAATATTTTAACGGATAACCACAGACAATTGCAAAACAACTGTAAATTAATTAGTCAAATGTGTTGGAAACAAAATCTGAAATATTTTACAAGAACAAGTTAGCTTCAAGTTAACACAAAATATTTGGTATTGCAGCAGTCTGATTTCACCATGAGGGTGAAATCATGTATTCACTAACCTCATACCGTCACCGCAGATTACTCACAATTCTGAGTTATTTGACCTTTTTGTTTAAAGCATAAGTGATTTCACAACAGCGTCAGCCTGACTGTAAATGAACGTGAACAAATATGAACTAAACTTTGACACAATCTAACAGGAAAACGTTCCATAGAGAACACACATGAGATAAAAATCTGATTACTTTAATTTATTAATATATATGTATATACATATATAAAAAACAAATTTGTAACTCGAAGTAATAACAAAATTAAAAAAAAATAATAATAATAATAATCAGTGCACATGGTCAGACACACACATTACTGGATGCAATCCTGCATTCCTTTTACATATATGTACATGTGTGTATAAAGTAATTAGTAATTAAAAATAAGTAAAGTAAAAAGCAAGCATATTTTGGTCATATATATATTGTCACGGGGTGAAGAATCACACGACAAGGAAGTGCAAAATAAATGCCCCGGAGGGTGGATTTATTTGTGAACAAGCAGGTGGGTGTCAAGTGCGGTGGTGCCTCTGTGCTGTGCGTGCCGACTCTCGTCCTCTTCCTTGCTCGTGGGTTCGTGCTCGGTGCAAAATCCTGTGCTCAAGTGGGTGCCGCTCGGTCACACGCTGCTGTCTGAGGGAACAACCAGAGAAAGGCATTAGCTCTTGGCTCATGGAGAGTGAACTCCCTTGTGGCATGGTTCGGCGTGGCTTTAAGTGGCGGCTGCTGATGAGTCTCAGCTGTGACCGAGCGGCCGGTAATGAGGGAGTGCAGGTGATCCTGATCCGTTTCCAGGACGACGCTGATGGGTAATCGGGACGCTCGTCACACTCCCCCCCCCTAAGCGTCGACCTGGTCCTGTCAAAGATCTGAGTTAGTAGGGGAGAAATAGGGGGTGGGTGGGGAGTGACCCCTGACAGACCTGAGAAAGCTGTCCACATCCGGGAGAGCCCATCGGCGTTGGCATTCGCGGCCCCGGCCCGATGACGCACGTCGAAGTGGAAGTCCTGGAGCGCGAGGAACCAGCGAGTTACCCTGGCATTGGTGTCCTTGGCACGTGCCATCCACTGTAGGGGCGCGTGGTCGGTGACGAGGGTGAACTTTCGGCCCAGGAGATAATACCGCAGCTCCAGGACTGCCCACTTGACGGCCAGGGCCTCCTTTTCCACTGCGGCGTAGTTTTTCTCGGCGGGGGACAGCTTTCGGCTGATATACAAGATCGGATGCTCTTCACCTGCTTGGACCTGTGACAGGACGGCCCCGAGTCCTGTATCAGAGGCATCCGTCTGTAGCAGGAAGGGGCAGCTAAAGTCCGGGGCTCGAAGGATGGGCTCGGAGGTCAGGGCCACTTTAACGGCCCGGAAAGCTTCTTCGGCTGCTGATGTCCACTGTACTTTCTCCGCTGCCCCTTCCTGGTCAGGTCTGTCAGAGGCGGCTAAAGAGGAGAAGTTAGGGATGAAGCAGCGATAATAACCTGCCAACCCCAAAAGGCTCGTACCTGGGTCTTGGTCTTCGGCCTGGAGTGCGGAGCGTACGGCCGACCTTCTTCTCCTGTGGCGAATCAGACCCCGCCCGACTTGGAATCCCAGGTACTTCACTTCCAGCGCCAGATGACATTTGCGGGGTTGGCGGTAAGTCCAGCCCTCCGGAGCTCTGACAGCACCCTCCGTAGCCGTTCTACATGGTCTTCCCAGTTTTCAGAGTGGACTACGACGTCGTCCAAATAGGCGGCGGCGTATAACTGGTGGGGCCGCAAGATGATATCCATCATCCTTTGGAAGGTTGCGGGTGCCCCGTGAAGGCCGAAGGGAAGGGTCCGGTACTGCCAGTGGCCGCTAGGGGTGGAAAAAGCGTTTTTGTCTGGCGTCCTCTGACAGCGGCACCTGCCAATAGCCCTTGGTGAGATCTAGGGTGGAGATGTACCGGGCCCTCCCCAGTCGATCCAGCAACTCGTCTACTCTGGGCATTGGATACCCATCGAACTGTGAAACCTCGTTCAGGCGGCGGTAGTCGTTACAGAAACGGAGGGTGCCGTCCGGTTTCGGGACCAAGACGATGGGGCTGGACCATGGGCTGCGGGATGGTTCGATCACCCCTAACTTCAACATTTGTTGGATCTCTGCCTCAATAGCCTGCCGGCGAGCCTCAGGGACCCGATAAGGTCGCTGCCGGACGATGACTCCAGGAGGGGTTCGGATGTCATGCTGGATGACATTAGTCCGCCCAGGGAGGGGGGAGAACACATCCGAGAACTGACCGATCAGGTGCTGCAGCTCCGTTTTCTGGGCGGCCGACAGGTGGGGGTTGATGTCTACAACCACGGGCTCCGAGGTGGCGAGGGCTGCGAGTTGGTCCCTCGTCCCCACCCACTTCTTCAACAGATTGATGTGGTACAATTGTTCCGTTCTTCGGCGGCCGGGTTGCCGGAGGCGATAGGTCACCGGCCCAATCTTTTCCAGTACTGTGTACGGGCCCTGCCACGTGGCGAGAAACTTGCAGGCGGCAGTGGGGACGAGGACCATTACCCGATCTCCGGGTTGGAATTACCGTGGTTGGGCCGCCCGGTTATAGTGGCGTTGTTGGGCCTGCTGCGCGTGGCTCAAGTGTTCCCGGACTAATGGCATCACCGGTCAATCCTCTCCCTCATCTCTTTAACGTGTTCGATGACTGAACGTTGGGGGGCCGGCTGCTGCTCCCAGGCCTCCTTCGCCACATCTAGGAGACCTCGGGGTTGACGTCCGAAGAGGAGCTCAAAGGGGGTGAAGCCAGTTGAGGCCTGGGGAACCTCGCGGATGCCGAATAGGACGTATGGAACCATGAGGTCCCAGTCGCGCTTGTCCTCTGCCGCCACTCTTCTCAGCATTTGTTTCAGGGTGTTGTTAAAGCGTTCGACGAGTCCATCTGTCTGGGGGTGGTAGACTGTGGTCCTCAACTGCTTCACCCTCAGCAGCCGGCAGAGGTCAGCCATTAGCCGGGACATGAATGGGGTCCCCTGATCGGTCAGGATCTCTACTGGGATGCCGACTCGGCTGAACAGAAGGAAGAGCTCCTGGGCGATCGTCTTGGCTGTGGCCTTCCGCAGGGGAATCGCTTCTGGGTACCGGGTGGCATAGTCGACAATCACCAGTATGTGCTCGTGCCCCCGGGCAGACTTCGGCAGCGGCCCTACCAGATCCATCCCGATGCGCTCGAAGGGCACCTCAATGATGGGGAGCGGAATCAGCGGACTGGGGGGAGGCTTCCTGGGCGCTGTTATCTGGCAGTTGGGGCAGGCCTGACAGAACCGTTTCACCTCGGCGTCTAAGCCTGGCCAATGGAACCGGTCTTTGATCCGCTGGGCCGTGTTGACCGGCCCGAGGTGCCCCGCCATAGGATGGGAGTGTGCCAGAGTCAGGACCGTTTCTGTTTTTGAGCGGGGTACCACCAGTAGTTTTTTTCCTCCGCCCTCCGCTGTGCGACAATAGAGTAGGCCATTTTCGACGACGGCGCGGGAGAGGATGGGGCCCGGCTGAAGCTCTTTTCCGTCCATCACCCGGACTTGGGTCCAACAGTGCTTCAGGCGGTCGTCTTCCGTTGGGCTCGGCCGAAAGAGCCCCTCCGTCACCTGTTGGAATATATCATAGAATAGATTAGGGTTTTGAGAGGGGACTCACCATCTCTCCGCTGTCCGTTGTCAAAAGGACGGGTCGTCGTCGTGGCCTTTTCGGGGCCGGTTGCCTTCGGCGGCCCCCTCCCGGGCTGGCAGGCTGAGTGAGGGTCGACAGGAGACGGTCAAATCCCGGCCAGTCCCGGCCGATCAGGACGGGTATGGGGAGATCCTTCATTATGCCCACTTCAACGGGCCAGGAGCCCAAAGCAGTCGAGATGGTCACACGGCGGGTGGGGACCTGTCGGGTGTCGCCGTGGACGCAAGTTATGGGCAGAGACGTTTTGCACTCGGTGCGAGGAGCCAAGACGTGCGTCTGGACTAGACTTACGGCGCTCCCTGAGTCTAGTAGGGCCCAGAACGGCCTTCCATTTACCTTCACCTTGGCCTCGGGTGCCCCAGCGGGAAGGTCCCGGTGTACGATACAGCCTGCCAGCCAGGTCCGAGCGGGGGGTGTGGGAGGCTCTGTGGGCATGGGCTCGTCTCGAGCGGAGGGGGCCGCCGGCCTACTCGGGTGTCGCGGGGTGCCCTCCGGCGCGCGTCGTTCCTGGCCCACCCTCCGGGGGAACGGTGGCACTCTCTCCCCGGCCTCTCGCTGTTGGGCAGCATCCGCCAGCTCTACTGCTTCGACCAGCTCCAAAGTTGAGGTCGGGTTCCTCATGCCGACTGCCTGTCGGTGTGAACGAGGAAGGGCCCGGAGGAACCGGTCAATGACGACGCGCTCCATCACCTGCGCCGCTGTGGGGCTTCTTCCAGCAGCCAGTGGCGCGCTAGTCGTGTCAGTTCGGCGACCTGGGCCCGGGCTGGCAGTCGGGCTTTGTATTCCCACTCATGGAAACGTTGCGCTGCACAGACGGCTGAAAGGCCCAACCGCGCTAGGATTTCGCGTCTGACTTCTTCATACTGGTCGGCGGTAGACGCGGGGAGGCTAAAATAGGCTCGTTGAGCTTCTCCGGTTAAAAGAGGTGCCAGCGCCCGGGCCCAGTCCGCGGGCGGCCAACCTTCCAGAGTCGCGGTCGTCTCGAACGTCTGGAGATACGCTTCGACGTCGTCATGCGGAGTCATCTTCGGAAGCAGCCTCACAGCTTGCACACGGGCATCTGGTGGTGGCGCCGGTGGGTAGGCGGCTCGGAGGGTCGCAAGCTCCTGCTCCGTCTGGCCCTGCCGAGTGGCGAGATGTTCGGCGATTTGTTGTTGGCGGATGCTGACCTCAGTGAGGTGTTTTAGGAGTTCATCCATGTCTGGGGTGTGAGTCGGGGAGGGAGCGCGCACCTCTGTGGAGAGAGAAAAAAAAGAAAGGAAATTCGGCGGTGAGCAGTCAGGCAAATGAGTCCGCTTGTCGGTGATCCTTCACTATTCTGCCCGCATTCTCCACCACTTGTCACGGGGTGAAGAATCACACGACAAGGAAGTGCAAAATAAATGCCCCGGAGGGTGGATTTATTTGTGAACAAGCAGGTGGGTGTCAAGTGCGGTGGTGCTTCTGTGCTGTGCGTGCCGACTCTCGTCCTCTTCCTTGCTCGTGGGTTCGTGCTCGGTGCAAAATCCTGTGCTCAAGTGGGTGCCGCTCGGTCACACGCTGCTGTCTGAGGGAACAACCAGAGAAAGGCATTAGCTCTTGGCTCATGGAGAGTGAACTCCCTTGTGGCATGGTTCGGCGTGGCTTTAAGTGGCGGCTGCTGATGAGTCTCAGCTGTGACCGAGCGGCCGGTAATGAGGGAGTGCAGGTGATCCTGATCCGTTTCCAGGACGACGCTGATGGGTAATCGGGACGCTCGTCACAATATATATACACACAGTCATGGCCAAAAATATCGGCACCCTTGCAATTCTGTCAGAAAATGCAACACTTCTCTCAGAAAATTGTTCCAATTGCAAATGTTTTGGTATTCACATGCTTATTGTTTTTGTTTGCACTGCAACAACACAAAAAAACAGAGAAGAAAAGTCAAACAAAATTATTGGCACCTTGTCAAAATTGTAAGAAATAATTGCTTTTCAAGCATGTGATGCTCCTGTAATTTGTATTTAGACACACCTGTGGCAAGTAACAGGTGTGGGCAATATAGTACAGTTTAGTAGTATCACACTTGCAACCGGTTAAAATGGAGAAAAGTTGACTCAACCTTTGTGTTGTGTGTTGAGCATGGAGAAAAGAAAGAAGTGTGAAGAGTTGTCTGTGGATTTGAGAGAAAAAATTGTGGAAAAACATGGACAACCTCAAGGCTACAAGTCCATCTCCAGAGATCTTAATATTCCTGTGTCCACTGTGCACAATACCCAGGAGGACACCACTGCTGACACAAAGACATAAAAAAGCAAGACTGGAGTTTGCTTAATTTATGTGACAAAACCACAATCCTTCTGGGAGAACGTACTGTGGACAGATGAGACAAAAGTTTAGCTTTTTGGTAAAGGACATCATGGCACTGTTTACAGAAAAAGAAATGAGGCCTTCAAAGAAAAGAGCACAGTCCCTGCAGTCAAACATGGTGGAGGTTCAAAGATGTTTTGGGGTTGCTTTGCTGCTACTGGCACTGGATGCCTTGACTGTGTGAACGGTATCATGAAATCTGATGATTACCAACGAATTTTGGGGTGCAATGTAGTGGCCAGTGTCAGAAAGCTGTGTCTCCACCAGAGGTCATGGGTCTTCCAGCAGGATAATGACCCGAAACACACTTCAAAAAGCGCTCAGAAATGGTTACAAAGCAAGCGCTGGAGAGTTCTGAAATGGCCAGCAATGAGTCCAGATCCCAATCCCATAGAACACCTGTGAAGAGATCTCAACACAGCAGTTGGGAGAAGGCAGCCTTCAAATCTGAATGACCTGGAGCAGTTTGCAAAGGAAGAGTTTTCCAAAATTCCAGTAGAGAGGTGTAAGAAACTCATTCATGGTAGCAATTTTCTGAGAGAACGGTTGCATTTTCTGACAGAATTGCAAGGGTGCCGATATTTTTGGCCATGACTATATAATAGTTAGGAATACTCAAAACATTTGAGGAAACTTATTGTCTCAAAACATTTGAGTAAACAAACTCAATTTTTTTAAGTTAGTAGAGCTTCAAATTTTTTTGACAAGTGGGGCGGGGCTGAGAGCAATGGGAGCCAAGCCAAGCCTCGCTTCCATAATCCCACCCCACTTATCAATTATCTTATTATAACAATAATTATACACAACTTGCTTCCATCAAGCACATTCATTCAGATCTTTATAGTTTAGTACTAGTTAGCAACAGCACACTGGCACATGCTAATGTAGTTATCTAAAAGACTCACAACAACACTTGCATGTAAATAGTCAAAAAAACATGCAGTATATATAGTCTTGAAGTTTTGCTGTCCATCCTCAACCTAACCACAGGCTCTACTCTTCACCACAACGGTAACACTACAAAACCAACATAACAGAAACCTATGTAAATCCTAACATAAAACAACATTTAAGTACTTATTTATGTCTCTCTATGTTAATCTTGTGCAAAAACACACAAAATAACACTTAATTTCTACATTTATTTTCCTTGTTGTCTGATGCAAAGCATGCTGGGAACTAGAAAATGCAATAATTTTAAGTTCACCTTACTACAACGACATTTTGAGTGAATTGGTGAATTGGTCGGTTTTTGTTAAATGTGACCCAAAATCATCACAATTAAAAGAACCAAAGACTTAAACTACTTCAGTCCGTGTGCATTGAATTTATTTAAGACACGAGTTTCACAATCTGAGTTGAATTACTGAAATAAATGAACTTTTCCATGACATTCTAATTTATTGAGATGCACCTGTATATATCCCAGTCAACACGTGAGATCACGCGACGATCACAGTGACATCACACCATTCTCATACGGTGATCCTCACAGTGTGAGTAATATATGAGCTCATTGTGAACTCAAAAAGATGAGCGGGGTTCTTATTTCTGTTAGACATCTACAAAAGCGTTATTGAGAATTAACAGATTTAGATGATGATGTTTTATTGTTTTGTTTGACGTTACCATCGTGGTGAGTAGTGTTTGCTTTAGTTGGGCTCTTGACCCTTGACTTTATAACATTATATTTTTTGGGGCTGCTGTAACTGTGCTTGTAAAGCACATTTGTTATGGCAAGGAAAACCAAAAAAGAGACTGCAACCAGGTGATATTGGTTTGTTACTGATGATAACAGCGCAACCATCACCTAGATTCAGCATGCAGTCTCTGTGAATAGTTATTAATCTTAAATTTTTAACAACAGCTCTGTGATTACACAGTATAGGACCTAACAGTGTGATAATAGTTTATGAAGGATTTTAAAAGCATAATAAAACACAAACATTTTGAAACACTATGTGAATTAAATACAAAGAGAGACATCAAGAATCAGTGTATGAATCTCAACAATGGTGACAATCAAAAGCTTCATGCTGCAATGCATGCTGGGTACCTAGTCTCTGTGCAGTGAGTGCACTTTGACCTCACATTAGTATGAACACACAGTGAGGGCGCTGTGAGGTTACACTTTTAGCTCACTGTTACCACACATTGTGACCTCATCACGAGTATCCTGTGAGCTCATGGTGACATCACTGTGAGATCAAATTGTTGACTGGGATATATATATATATCCACAAATGACAGCACAATTACTCGAAATTTGTTAGTCAAATGTGTGGGAAGAAACTGAAACTGAGCCTGAACCTGAAATCTTTTGCAAGAACATCTCGTGGTTTGCAGACTAATAACTGGAATACTATGAAAACAATCTACTTGGCACAAAACCAAAGACACACCGATTACACCAGCCCTACTGTATTGTGAAAGCGTGTTTGTACACTAGTGTCTTCATACAGTCACACCCAGAATAACTCACAGTTCTGACTTAATAGCTTTCATTTTAAAGCAAGTAAGTTACCTCACAGCCATTCATATGTATAACATCAGCCTGACCGATGCTGTGTGATAATGTGCAGAAATGATAACTGTGCATGTCATGGTTTATTTTAATTTTTTTATTAATTCTTTAATAATTTCAGGGACAGTAATACTTCAATTCAAATGGTGCACTCCATTTAAAAATGCTGTCTGACTTGCTCTCCCCTGAGCATGATGGGAAATGACATGACGTCAGTTTAACACTCACTGAATTACAACAATCAAACTCTAAACTTTCATGCTTTTTCAGCTTGATTTTGGTCAGATTTCTCTTCATCAGCTGTGCTTTGAACATGTGTTTTTTTTTAAACGTATAACGTATTTAACGTATTTAATCTGCTACTTCTATTAGCTAAATATATTATATAGGCCATACATGCAAATATGGGGGAAATAAGCATTTGTTTGCTTATTATGAGCATTTGTTTGTTGTTTGAAGTGTGAAAAATCAGAAAGTAGTATACAGAATTTCAGAGTGTTCTCTGACGTTCAAATTGCAAACATTATGTGAATGTTAGGTTTGAATGTTCTCCAAACGTTCAGAAACAATTAGTTGGCTAACATTTAAAAAATGTTACATGAACACCCAACAACAACAACAAAAAAAACGTTCCTTAATGTTTTTATGCTAATGTTTTGAGAACAATATTGAAGACCAGATAACTTTGAACATTCTATTAACGTTCCTCGAAAAACATTTGTTCAATAACTTTGAGAGAACCTTGGCCAAATGTTCTGAGAACATTCTCTATTAGAGAAGGACAGTGAGTGTTTGTCTTTGTTTACGCAGACCACTGATCTGCTGTGAGATGTTGAAACATCCACCCTGACAACACTTTTCCACCCCTCCCCTCGACTACAGCCGCCCACATTCCCCTCCACATTCAGCTCTAACAAACCTTCAGTTTGACAGGAAGGCTGGATTTGGTTTAGAGGCTGGGTTTTGGGGCGAGGCAACATTTATTAGGATCACACTCAGAATAGAATTCATTTATCTACAGCACACGGGAAACCTCTTCACTTCTGCTGAATACTCTAGGTAAAGCTTTTAATTCACTTCTCTGTTTGTTTGAAGTACTTTTATATAGTTTATAATCTAATAGAACTAACAAATTAGGACATTTGATATCTCTATGTGTAAATGGTCCAACTACAGACTACTGAAGTACTGTTCTGATGTTAGAAATCTGATGCCACATGAGACATAAAGCTTCCATATTTCTTTGACAAACATGTGATGTTCACATAGGAAATGAAAGGTTGTGTTTGGAATTATTGTTACTTTATGTGTTATGCTGATTATGCATCTCTATTATTTCTTGCTCAGCTTGTGAAAATGGAGCCTTTGCCTGCAGCAAACACACGATTCTCTCTAAACCTGTTCAAGAAGATCAGTGAAGGAAACAAATCAGGAAATGTGTTCTACTCTCCGATCAGCATCTCCTCGGCTCTGGCCATGGTGTCTCTCGGAGCAAAAGGAAACACAGCGGCGCAGATGTTTAAGGTGATCTCACACAATCTGAATTTCTGCACCTACTTCAACTGAGAGAGAGTGAAGAGAAAGTGAATAGAGACCGAGGGAAAAGACCAGGAAGTGATGCAAGCCTTTTGCACAAAACATTTTTAAAGGAACAGCTCACCTAGAAATGAACAATGGTTATTATTTACTTGTCCTCACCACAGCTTGTGCATTATATTCCAAATATGCACTATATTTCCAAGCTGCAGTTATAGTTTAATGTTCAGTGGGCATTATTTGTTAAACATTGACTTGTAAACAGAGCATACTGTATGAAAAAATGATTTCATAAACAGAAACTTCATTCTGCTTGTTTATCAGTGTTTGAGTTCTAGGCATTGCATAAACAAACAAAAACGTTGCCAGATATTTCCACTTATTTATAAGTAATCAATGGCCTGAGACCACTAATCAACAAAGAATTTTTCTGACATCATTCGTTCCTTGAAATGTCATTATTTGTAGTGCATTTTGATCTTTCTAAAGGGTATTTAAGAAATTGATTCACAATAGATATTGAAGTTATCAAAATAATGAGATTATATTTATTAACCCTCATAGTCATTTTGTCCAAAAGGGGATTTCGTTTTCACAAAAATACTAATGTTATCATATCTGACTAAAACCTACTGGCTTTGCTCTCACAGGGTATTAAAATTGCTTATATATTTCTCATTATGTAATATTATCATGAAATCTTGGATTCAATATTTTGATCAACTTGTTTTCTTTCAGATAGCTCAGGTTTTGCATTTCTTTTTGGAAATGATTGGTCCTCATTGATCTGATGCACCTCAGTTTTTGAGTGAACATGTCAAAAGAAATACAAAACCTGTGCAGTTTTTGACTGGAAATATTAAGAATTTAATTCTACCCTAATAATACTGTCTAGGTCCTGAGTTTTACCAATCCTCCCAAACCCGACGCAGCGACTCCAGCTTGTCATCAACAAGCCCAGAAGCCCCAGATGCCCTGCGGTATCAAGGGTCAACATGGACCATCAATGACGCAACAAACCCAGAAATTTGAGCTACCTCCTGAACTTAAGGTTTAGTATGAGTATTTACATGAAACACTAACCTCATGACTTGCAATAACAGCTGTATTTGCCGTAGTCATGCATGTAGCCTTTGGGTTCGTCTGATTAAATTAGATATTGTTGATGCAAACAGAAGTCTCCTGCTCAGCCGGCACCTGGACAAAAGACTGAGGACCAAATTCATTCCAGCTTCAACAAGCTCATGAGTGAACTGAAGAAACCTGGAGCCCCGTATGTGTTGAGTCTCGCCAACCGGCTCTACGGAGAGCAATCCTACCAGTTTGTTGAGGTAAGACTCAAAGCAATTAATTCAAGGTTTGCTTATGTTATTAAAGAATAAGGTTCTGGAAATGATCACTAATTCAATTGATTTGCTATATTAACAGAAATTCCTTAATGATGCAAAAAGATACTATGAAGCCGGACTGGAGGAGGTGGACTTCAAGATGAAATCAGACCCTGCACGTATCAACATCAACAAATGGGTGGAGAAAAACACTCAAGGTGAAAACCAGTTTGAACTTATTATAATTTAAAGTGACTCTACACTGTTAAAAACTACGATTTTTCATACGTTTATTTGTAGAGCATTAGGTTTTACAATGTTTTTCTACATAGATCTTGAGTTTATCTATGACTTTTTGTAAAATTCAGAAATTCAGAAAGAGATACTATTATAATATTTTCTTTTCAGGAAAGATCAAGGACTTGCTTCCACAGAGATCCATCGATGCGATGACGAGACTGGTTCTGGTGAACGCCATCTACTTCAAGGGGAACTGGGAGAAGAAATTCCCAAAGGAAGCCACCAGAGATGGACAGTTTAAGCTGAACAAGGTGAGATTTCTAGATCTTGTTGAATTAAAATATTTTAAATGAAAATGGGAGGAGTTTTGACATCTTTTCATTGATGCATGGCAGAATCAAACTAAACCAGTGAAGATGATGAATAAAAAGGCAGAGTTTCCTCTGACCTTAATCCCAGAGATGGACAGTCAGGTTCTGGAGCTGCCGTATGTCGGGAAGAATCTCAGTATGTTGATCATCCTTCCTAACGAGATTCAAGATGAAACCACTGGCCTTCAGAAGGTGAGACAGCTGAGATTATACTTCATTCAGCATATACTGACTTTATTAAAAATGAAGGCCCCAAAAGGGGGATTTTGCAGTGAAGCCATAGAAGAACTATTTTTGGTTTCCCAAAGAACCTTTCAGTGAACAGATCTTAAGAGAACCATTTTTTCTTAATGTAAAGAACACCTAAAGAACCATTTTCCGCAGTAAAGAACCTTTTGTAGAATGGAAAGGTTCCATGGATGTTAAAGGTTCTTCATGAAAACATAGATGCCAATAAAGAACCTTTATTGTATATGGATTGTTGTTTCATTATTTATTCATGGCAAATAAATGTGCCAAGTTCTTAGTATACGTTTCATATGTTTAAAAAAAAAAAAACATTAACATGACTTTCTTATCCAGCTTGAGAAGGCACTGACCTACGAGAAGCTCATGGAGTGGACGAGACCTGAAGTCATGCGTCAACAAGAAGTTCAAGTATCTCTGCCCAAATTTAAGATGGAGGAAACCTATGACATGAAGGATCTTCTGATCAGCATGGGAATGGAGGATGTGTTTGATGGGCAGAAGGTGAATCTTTCAGGCATGTCGCCCAACAATGATCTGGTGGTTTCGAAGGTGGTTCATAAAGCCTTTGTTGAAGTAAACGAGGAAGGAACCGAAGCGGCTGCAGCCACCGGCGTTGTCATGATGACAAGGTGTATGAGGATCCCGCAGGTCTTTAACGCAGACCATCCGTTCCTCTTCTTCATCCGACACAATCCAACCAAGAGCGTCCTGTTTTACGGACGCTTCTGTTCTCCGTGAGCGAATCCTGCGCTTTGGGAACCTTGCAGCTAGTTTAGTTGGTGATCTGGTTAGAATGAGTAGGGGAGACTCTGGACAGCTACTTCTAATTGTCATCTTTTGGTATAAGAAACATTTATATGTGCCAACTGTACCAGAATCTATTGACATTTACTTGATAAGACTTACATTAAATTAACAGCAATAAACTGTTTTAAATTTTATGTGGTACTGGAATTGTTTTGCTTCAATCTCAAGTGGGACCTGCATTATAATTATTTGAAATGCATTAAATACTTTGTACTGATTATTTTAGAGCAGGGTTATTATCCTTAACTAAAACTAAAAGAAAACCATTTTAATTATTGGAAATAAAATAAACAATAACTGATATAAAATTGAATATAAAAACTTTTTTTCAGCTACTGCCAAGGCAACATTTCTCCTTTTTGTTTAGTTTAAGCTGAAGTAATAAATTAGACATGAAATGACAAAAACACAAAATTACTAAAGCCTTAAGGTTATATAAAACTAAAATTTAAAAATGAAATTTAAAAATATAAAAAATTATACAAATTATACAAAAATAGCATTCTTTTAGAGTCTTCAACTAGATGCTTTATTGAAATAATGGGCATTATCATTGTAAAGATTTCAACTTTTAATTGAGCATTACAATTTAAATAACTATTGCTATAATCACCCCAAACCTAACATTTAACACAGAAATAATTAAACAAAAGATTTAGATTCAAATAATTGAAGATATTAAATGCATTACAGTTGTCTTGGTCTCACCTACTGATATTAATTCAGATGTGGTTTTGCACGGGTCTCTGCATGTCATATATGTAATCAAATGCATCCGTTTACATTAAGCACTTGTGTTTTTCCAGATTATCTGTATGCCAAAGCTATAAAACAATAAAACCTTGTTCGAATTTTCATTAATTTAACAGCTGTTACAGGCATGGTGTAAGAAACTCAAATAAAATTATGAGAGTTTTGCAGGGACAAAGCAAGAGAGCAAAATAAATTACCACTGTATAGTTACAAAAAAGTATATATATATTTTTAAACTGCCATATACATACATATATACACACACATATATATATATATATATATATATATATATATATATATATTAGTGCTGTCAAATGATTAATCGCATCCAAAATAAAAGTTTGTTTACATAATATATATGTGTGTGTGTGTGTGTGTGTGTGTGTGTGTACCTACTTAACCATATTTTGGGGACAAACTTGTATCCAAAAGTGAGCTAAACCTGACAAAATCTCCAAAAACCTCTCTTTGGGGACATCCTGATTTGTAAAACCAGTTTAAAAATAAAGTAAACAAAGGTTTTTTTGAAATTGTAAAAATGCAGACAGTCTCCTGTAAGGGGTAGGTTTAGGTGTAGGGTTGGTGTAGGGCAATAGCACATACAGTAAGTACAGTATAAAAACCATTACGCCTATGGGATGTCCCCATTTAGATAGCTAAGTAAACGTGTGTGTGTGTGTCTGTGTGTGTGTGTGTGTGTGTTGTGTATATTTATTATGTACATATAAAGACACACACATATAGCATATATTTTGAAAACATTTACATGTATATATTTATATTCATATAATTTACATCATATATAAATATATTTAATATATAAATGTAACATTTTTCTTAAATATATACATGCATGAGTGTGTACTTATATATGCATAATAAATATACACAGTACACACGCATATATTATGTAAACAAATATTTTTATTTTGGATGTGATTAATCAAAGCATATAAATAATCATAAAATGGTCATTAGGAAAACATAGAAAAAATATCTAAACATGCTTTCATTTATTTTCGTTCTCATTCAGCTTGTTTTTGATCAGATTTCTGTTCATCAGCTGTGCTTTGAAAATGTTTTATTGTTTGTTTGTTTGTTTTTTGTTTTTTGTCACCAATGACAACTTTTATCATAAGGATAGTTATTTAATTAATATGCTACTTCTATTAGCTAAAATGTGGTATACATAAATGTAAATATAGAGGAAATAAGACTTTTTTAAAGAAAAGAAACAAGCTCAACAATACCTAAAAACTATTTTAAGTTTGAAAGATAAGAAAATGTTTACTACTTGTAAACATACTTGTATTTTTATCTTCTTTCTTTATTATTATTATTGTTGTTGTTATCCTAATATACCCCATCTGGGGCCTGTACCATGATGGTAGTTGAACAAATTCAGGGTTACAGCTTTAGGTTCGAGAGAGCTTTGTTGGTACCATGATGCTGATCATCAACTTTCTTTATCAACTCAGGCTCTGATCCTGAGTTTGTGGAGCACGTGCTCATGAATGTGTGACATCACTGGCAAACAGCCAATCACAACACAGAGCAAGTGTGATTCACTTCTCACGAGAAAGCCAGTGAGATTCAAAATTCTTTTGCTAAAGGTTAAGAGATTGAAGAATATGAGGAATTTAAATGCATTCATATTGAAGCACTTGCCCATGAAAGACAAATAAAAGAAATTACCTTATATATCAGTGCAGTCACAAGTGAAACTTGTTAAGTTAGTTTATATAGTTGATAATATATAATGATAGAGACTCGAACATGCAAGGTCATTTTTAAAGCGGTATCTATTGATTCTACAGCTTATTCATATTACATATGATCTGTATATATTAATATTCATTAAAAATGGCTTTATAATAATTGTCAAACTGAAATTGCTTGTGTGCAATGGATTGATAATATAAATCATAAAATTATTATATAAATCATATAAAATAACTCAATTATTTTATATGATCAATAAGCAATTATCATTAAAGCCAGAAAATTTTGTTGTTAATTGTTTTGTTTTGTTTTTTGTACCATATAGTGACCTTTAATTTGAAGGAAGAGAAATTGGGCGAGTGACTTTTTTGCATCAAACATGTGTCACTTTGCTCACATCTGATTGGTCCAATGTCGGTTTGAGATCTCTAACCCAGAACATAACCTGCCCTGGAGCAGGTTGGCTGTGGAGTGTAAGTTACTATGGCAATGAACGCAGCTAAAATAAGCCACATTCATGGTACTTAAAACCCAGGATTGGTGCAAACTAAACTGAAAGCTACCCGGCTAGCCAGCTAATCCGCTTCATGGTACAGGGCCCCTGTACTTGTAATTATTTAAAATAAATAAATTTAAAATGTTTTAATTATGCATGAACATTCCTACACTTTCAGAGCTGAATATCTGTACAAAATATTTTTACAGAACTTAAAACGAATGGAACAACCCAACTAACAAATTTACATTCTAAGAATGTTTTGCTAACGTTCCGATTAAGTTATGAAAGCGTTATTTCAGAATGTTCTTTGAACGTCCAAAACTATTTTTCTTTTTTCTTTTCATGCAAACAGTAAGCAAACTTTCCACTTTATCTTCGTAAATTATCTATTTAATTTGCAAACATTTTGGGAATGTTACTTCTGAGTGTTCTCCAAACATTCTGAAACAACTAGTAACATTTAAAAATGTTACACAAACACCCAACTAAAACATTTCAGGAAAAAAAAGTTCCATAAATGACATAAATAATATTTTTGAGAACATTATCAAAGACCAAATAGCTTTGAAAGAACACTATTTATCTGAAAGAACCTTGGCTAAATGTTCTGAGAACGTTCCCTGTTAGCTGAGAAGGAAAGCTAATGTTTGTCTTTGCGCAGATCACTGATCTACAGTGAGATGCTGAATCATCCACCCTGACAGCACTTTACCACCCCTCCCCTCGACTACATTCATCTCTAACAAGCCTTTAGTTTGACAGGATGCTGGATTTGGTTTAGAGGCTGGGCATTTATTAAAAGGACACAGAAGAAAATTCATTGACACAGGGACACTTCTGCTGAATACTCTAGGTAACGCTTTTATTTCACTTCTTTTTCTTTTGTTTGTTTGTTTGTTTGAAGTATTTTTATTTCATTTATAGTCTGATAGAACTAAGAAGTTAGTTCATTTCAGATCTGTACGTGTGAATGACCCCAGTTTCGATTAACTGATGTCATATGAGACATAAAGCATCCATGTTTCTTTGACAAACGCGATGTTGTTTACATTGGAATGACAACTGAACAATGCTGTGATTGGGATTTCTTTGGAATTATTTTCACACTGTTTAGCTGATAATACATGTCTCCTGGTCTTTCTTGCTCACTTCTCTGTTTGTTTGAAGTACTTTTATATAGTTTATAATCTAATAGAACTAACAAATTAGGACATTTGATATCTCTATGTGTAAATGGTCCAACTACAGACTACTGAAGTACTGTTCTGATGTTAGAAATCTGATGCCACATGAGACATAAAGCTTCCATATTTCTTTGACAAACATGTGATGTTGTTCACATAGGAAATGAAAGGTTGTGTTTGGAATTATTGTTACTTTATGTGTTATGCTGATTATGCATCTCTATTATTTCTTGCTCAGCTTGTGAAAATGGAGCCTTTGTCTGCAGCAAACACACAGTTCTCTCTAAACCTGTTCAAGAAGATCAGTGAAGGAAACAAATCAGGAAATGTGTTCTACTCTCCGATCAGCATCTCCTCGGCTCTGGCCATGGTGTCTCTCGGAGCAAAAGAAAACACAGCGGCGCAGATGTTAAAGGTGATGTCACACAATCTGAAGTACTGCATCTACTTTCTGGCCCGTCCCAAATCACACCCTGCCGCACACTTTCATGACATAATGCTATTTTGACTGTCGAGTGACGGGAAAGTGAAGAGGAGAATAAGAGTGGGGTTTTGAAATAATGTACTATTTTTGATTTGGGAATCGGGATCAAAGGAGCTGGATGATATGTTAAAACTGCTAACTCTCTGTGGCATCATCTTCACAAACGTAAAATTACTGATTGTATGCCCAATTTTAGGACTTTTGTATTGATCTGAAACTATTTTATGAATCTCTGCTCATCACTTAATAAGAAAGCTGCTAAAACAACCGTTTTGATGGAAAAATAATGACTTGATGTAAGGGTTACCTCCTGATTATTCTTTGAAGTTGACATTACATCATGTGTAATTATTTCTTTTAGATTAGTTTTTTAGATGTTTATGTTAAGTTTTTATCTACTTGTTTTTATGTTCATATAACTTTTTATTTATTATTCCGGTTTTGTATTATGGCTGTATATGTATTTTATTGCTTTGTATTAACCTGAGTCATATTGTTCTTTTAAACAATATTTCTGTTGTATGTAACCCCTGTGAGTGTTATGTTATGTTCCTCGTTCCTCCCTGCTGTGTGCACCGTGACAGTGTGTATATATGTATGTGTGTAAATTATTATTTTCAAACCTCATTCTGAACCTCTGTCTGTAAATTATCTGTTTTAAGGGGCGAGTACTTTAAGGTTGTTATGATTGGCTAACAGCTCACCATAAAATGAACAATGATTCCTCACCACACATGTGCATTATATTCCAAATGTGCACTATGCTTCTAAGCTGCAGTTATAGATTGATGTTCAGAACATTAATAACTGCAGTATATGTAAGTGGTTTCACAAACAGGAGATTGAAACTGCTTGTAACTAGATCTGTGTAGTTACAGGCATTGCATGATCAGAAAAGATGCCAGATATTTACTTATTTATAGTTAATCAATGGCCTGAGGAATTTATTTGACATCATCCGTTCCTTGAAATGTCATTATTTGAAGTTCATTTCAAATTTGTAAAAATTTAAAATAAAGGGTATTTAACAAATGGATTCACAATAGATGTCGAAGTTATCAGAAAAGCGAGATTATATTTATTAACCCTCACAGTCATTTCCAAAAATACTAATGTTATCACATCAGACTAAAACATACTGACTTTGCTCTCACAGGGTGTAATAACTTATCATAAATGTTCTGATAATTTTTGCACTTTTTTTCCCCTCTTTGTGACACTTCCCAGTCAAAAAATTTTGAAAAATTGGTCAGTCAAAAATTGGTTTTATATTTCTCATTATGCTATATGTGACCCTGGACCACAAAACCAGTCTTAAGTGTCAATTTTTGGAATCTGAGGGTGCAAAAAAATCTAAATATTGAGATAATCGCCTTTAAAGTTGTCCAAATGAAGTTAGTAGCAATGCATATTACTAATCAAAAAGGACATTGTTATACATTTACGGTAAGAAATTTACAAAATATCTTCATGGAACATGATCTTTACCTAATATCCTAATGATTTTTGGCATAATTTTGACCCATACAATGTATTTTTGACTATTGCTACAAATATACCCCAGCGACTTAAGACTGGTTTTGTGGTCCAGGGTCACATATTATTACCGTACGGAGCCCCGCACATGACATGCAGGAAAAAAAATAGTAGGCTAAATCGTGTGCATGATTTACTATTTCGTTCCTTGATTTATAAATTGTGCACAAGATTTATAAGTCGAGGAACGAATTAGTAATCGTGCACACAATTTAAACAATTGTGCATTATAAACAATTAGTTTCAAAAGAAATAAAAACCCTGTTCTAATTGAAAGAAAAAAGCCGATAAAAGATTGAGTCAAAGATTTGGTTATGAGAGATTTACAAGCAATTTTATAAAGCCAGTCATTTCTGCCTGCAAACTCTAAAAGGATTTAATTCTACCATAATAATGCTGTTTAGGTCCTGGGTTTTAACAATCCTGCTCAGCCGGAATCTGGACAAAAAACTGAGGAGCAAATTCATTCCAGCTTCAACGAGCTCATGAGTGAACTGAACAAACCAGGAGCCCCGTATGTGTTGAGTCTCGCCAACCGTCTCTACGGTGAGCAATCCTACCAGTTTGTGGAGGTAAGACTCAAAGCAATTAATTAAAGGTTTGTTCATGGTATTAAAGAATAAGGTTCTGGAAATGTTCTCTAATAAAATCAATTTGCTAGAAATTCCTTAATGATGCAAAAAGATACTATGAAGCCGGACTGGAGGAGGTGGACTTCAAGATGAAATCAGACGCTGCATGTGTCGACATCAACAAATGGGTGGAGAAAAACACTCAAGGTGAAAACCAGCATGAATTTAATCAGAAAAAGTTTTAAAAGTTACTCTACACTATTAAAAACAAATATTAAAAAAAAAAAAAAATGTATTTGTAAAGGTTAAGATTTAGCTGCTTTAGCTTGGCTCTTTAGGGAATAAAAATCTAGAAATGTGAAGTCCTTCTGGGTTGTTTGGAACTGTTTTTTTTTT